>NC_040035.1:8343884-8509848 GCF_003713205.1 Coffea eugenioides
ATTTTATTCTATTTTTGGAGGGAGGCTTGTTATTTTATTTTGGGAAAAAAAAGGAAAAACACAACTGCCTGGAACTTCGGTCGACAACAGAGGCGAGAGTTAGTTTTCTTCGGCTGGCTTAGGTTTTTAGGGAGGCTATGCGTTTAAAAGGGAGATTGGCCGCAGCTTTGAAGGGGGAATGAGCAGAGACAAAGAGCCACCATTCTTGACTTCTGTACTTTTCTTTCCATCTTTTGTGGACTTGAAAACTCAAATTCTAAGTTTGGTTGACCGAAATTGGAAGAACAAAAGAAGCAATTGAAACCTTTCTCTCGTATGTTTGTTTTGTGAGGGACCAATATGGGCCACCATTGTTGACCATTTGGCACTTACTTTACTCTTTCATTTTGACCGAATTAATGGAGAGAGCATCAGACAATTTCTTTGCTTGGTGAGAAACAACTGCAGATCGATTCCTCTCGCTCTTTTCTAACTCTCTCGGTTGACCGATTCCCAACGCAAGAATTGGCGGCCCTTGTCAACTACGTTCGCATGGCCTGTTCACTAATGGGGAACTAAACCTCTATTTCTAGTCAAGGGAGCAACTGATGAATTGGTTCAACTAATACTGTGAGATCTAAATCATTCTTTATTATTTTTCTCATTTATTGATACTTATATGTTCCTGGCTTTTAATCGCTATAGCCTTGTGTATGATTGGTTAGTGCGCAATAATTAATTATTCATATAGGCTATTTTGCTAAATATGGGTAATTGAATCCGTAATTGTTCGTTACCTCTGTGTTAGTAGCAACTGGCGTAATTGGCTTTATGTCAGGGGAACATATGATCTATCTTAAATAAACCCTCGTAGCGTGTTTGTTAGTTAGGATTGGGCATTTCTAATTATTAATGCAATCTAGAAATTAAATCCTACGGTCGTACCTAGGGTTGTTTTTGGGTTAGAGAAATAGCTAACGGTCGTACCTTAGCTGTCGAGAAATTAAGGAAAGGTTGGTTGTTTATCGCGTGCATGACAACTATAACTAATCTGTTGATAAATGTTGGAATTATTTCTGCATCAATGATCAGTGCATGAACCATTTCTGAAGTGTACCCTTGGCTAGAGCTTCTCTTAATTATTTCTTTAAATTAATTATTCTCTGCAGTTACTTTATTCTTAGCATTTAATCGTGAAAACCCCCCATTTGTCTTGATTCGAAAAGGAATAAATTTCTCTCCAGTCCCTGAGGAGACGACCCTGCTTACCACTGTCTACTAGTTAGTGAATTCAGTTAAATAATTAATTCAGGTATATCGGATTAAGTAAACTCTTCGGGAACAGGGTGAATCAAGTAACCCATTGCACACCTAGGGTCCCTGCTCCAGTACTCGAATTGATTATTGACTGCTTTAGGTGGTAGTTAGGTTTTATTTATTATTATTGCACAGGTTCGGCACCTGTCAATTTTTGGCGCCGTTGCCGGGGACTGGCATCTGAATTATTTGTTTCTTTTTGAATTCAGCCTTTTATTTTGTTTTATTTTATTTTATTTTTCTTGATATTTTTGCTAGTTTATGCCCAGTTCTTCTCGCACAGGTGAATTGATATACGAACCTGAGGTTGAGAAGGCAGCACGTAGGCGAAGGCAAGAGACCAAGAGACGAAAAGAAGGGCACTTATCTTCTGCAAACGAGTCAGTAGAAGATGAATTTAGCATGGCCAACACCCAGACATTAAGGGAGCTGGCTACCCCGGAGCTGACTCATCAGCCCTTGTGCATCACTTTCCCAACTCTGTCTGAGAATACCTCCTTCGAGCTGAAATCGGGGTTGATTCAGCTCTTACCTTCGTTTTATGGTCTTTTTGGTGAAGAACCTCACAAACACGTCAAGGAGTTCGAAGTGGTTTGCTCTAGCATGAAACCTCCTGGGGTCACTGAGGAGCAAATAAGACTTAGAGCTTTCTCCTTCTCTCTCAAGGATGCAGCGAAGGATTGGCTATACTACCTACCTGCAGGTAGTATCACCACGTGGGCACAATTGAAAAAGAAATTCCTAGAAAAGTTTTTCCCCGCATCCCGGGTTGCGAGTTTGAGGAAGGAGATATGCAGCATCAAGTAGTACTCCGGGGAGTCCTTGTACGACTATTAGGAAAGGTTCAACAAGTTGTGCACTAGATGCCCACAGCATCAAATTAGTGAACAATTGTTGATCCAGTACTTCTATGAAGGGCTCCAGTCAATTGACAGGAGTATTATTGACGTTGCGAGCGGAGGAGCCCTGGCGAATAAGACAGCGAAGGAAGCATGGGACCTGATCGAAGCCATGGCAGAGAACTCCCAACAATTTGTCTTCCGTGAGAGCAACCCTACCCGTAGAGTCAACGAGGTAGAGACTTCATCCATACAGCAGCAACTGTCAGAGTTGACGTCTGCTGTCAGGCAATTAACCATGAGAGACACGCCGCGAGCTAGAGTTTGTGGCATCTGCACTAGCATGGACCACTGCACGGACACGTGCCCCCTTTTGCAAGAGGACGGGGCAGAACAGGTAAACATGGCCGGAGGCGTGCCCGCACCCCGCAGGCAGTATGACCCGTATTCCAACACATACAACCCCGATTGGAGAGACCATCCTAATTTCAGTTATGGGAACCGACCGTAAAATTCACTCTCAAATCGTCCACCAGGGTTTCAGCAACCATGGCAACCGAAACCGCAACCTTCATCCTCCAACGCAGGAAGTTCCTTGGAAGATATTGTCAAGAGTCTGGCTACGACTACCGCCCAGATCCAGCAAGAGACTAGACAGCTCCAGCAGGAGACCAGGTCATTGACCACGAATATGGCTCAACTCCAGCAAGAAACTAGAGTTTTAACCATGAGCACCACTCAGTTCCAGCAGGACACCAGAGCAGGCATGAAAGATATGGATGCTCGAATAAGCCAATTGGCAACTGCCATCAATCCCCTGGAGTCCCACGCTCATGGAAAATTGCCATCTCAACCTGAGAAAAATCCTAGAAATGTAAGTGCCATGACGCTGAGGAGTGGTAAGGAACTGGAAGGGCCTAAAGTGGAAAATTCAAAAAGCAAAAGTGAGGAGGAGAAAGAAAAGGAAATCGAAGAGGAAGGACACATTCGCGAAGACCCTAAGGTAACATCTATTCCTACAATCCCTATTAAATCTAATCTAGCTCCTTTTCCTTGCAGGTTGGAAAAGACAAAGAGGGCAGAAAGGGAAAAAGAAGTCCTGGATGTGTTCCGCAAAGTTCAAGTAAACATCCCACTATTGGATGTGATTAAGCAGGTACCCAAATACGCAAAGTTCTTGAAAGACTTGTGCGTTAACAAAAGAAAGCTAAGGGGTGATGAAAGAGTGATGGTAGGAGAGAATGTATCAGCTGTACTTCAAAGGAAACTTCCACCCAAATGCGGGGATCCAGGTATGTTTACTATTCCCTGTAAGATTGGACATTCTAGTATCAAAAATGCCATGATAGATTTAGGGGCTTCTATTAATGTGATGCCTAAGTCAATCTATAATTCCCTAAATTTAGGACCATTAAAAGAAACGGAGATAATAATTCAATTGGCTGATCGTACATGTGCTTACCCGGATGGGATAATTGAGGATGTTTTAGTGCAAGTAGATGGATTAATTTTTCCTGCTGATTTTTATGTGCTTTACATGGATGATAGAAGTGCCCCAAATCCATCACCCATTATATTAGGAAGACCATTTTTGAGTACTGCCCAGACTAAAATTGATATTAGTAAGGGTACTCTCACGATGAAATTTGATGGAGAAATAGTCCACTTTAATATCTTTGATACAAAGAAACATCCTGTTAACTTTCAGTCTGTATATGCTATTTATGCCACTAATCCCTCTGTACAAGAATTTTCTAAGTTTGCTGGTAGGGGTAAATTCAAGGTTGCTGCGAACAAGTCCTATAGGATGAAAGCAGTTTATGAGGTGAAAATGGAGAGAAAATTTAGGAAAAAGGGTGCACTCAATGGCCACGTGGATCCCGGAGGAAGGCCACCAATTACAAGAAAAATTCAATTACATCCAGACTAAAGAGTGGTGCAATGTCTAGCCAAAGACATTAAAGAAAGGCGCTACTTGGGAGGCAATCTAAGACTTTGTTTCAGTTTTCATACATTTTTGAAGTTTTAGTTAAGTGTTAGTGTCAATTAATAGTTTGATTTTTTGTGGCAGGAAATTGGCAGTTAGACGTGCCCACGTTAAGTGGTCACGTCTGAGGAAAAGGGTTGGAAGGTGACGGTCAGAAGACTCTGTAGCAATTAAGCGTGCCCACGCTAGGTGGTCAGGCTAAAGGATCAAGAATTTTCGTCGGATGGTCAAAAGACTAGGGGCAGTTAGGCGTGCCCACGCCTAAGACAGGAGTTCTTCGTTTACCCGAAAAAAATAATAATAATAATAATAATAAAAAATAAAAAGATGAAATTGCCCTAATCCAAAAAGAAAAAATATATATATTTCAAAGGACCCGCAACCCAACTCTTTTTTTCTTCTTCTTTCTTTTCTTTTTCTTTCTTCTTCTTCCTTATTTTCTTTCTTTTCTTCTTTCCCCTCTTTTGCTTCGTCCGCCGCCGCTCCTCACCGCGCCGCACGCCACTCATTGCTGTTCGACGCCGCCGCCCTCCAGCTCAGATCCTCCGCCAGCGGCCACCCTGCTTCAGCGCGCCGCTGAGCGCGCCCTCTGCGCAAGTTCCTTGTGCGCCGCCCAGCCCGCGCGCAGCGCGCGACCGCTCCACCTGGCACGCCTGGGCCCCAGCGCAGTCCAGCGCAACCCAGCGAGCCCAGCAGCTCGCGACAGCCACGCCAGCGTACTACCCAGCGCACGTCACCCGTGCGCCTCCCCTTCGTAAGCTCCAGCCTCTGCCCATCGCGCGACCAGAGCACCAGCACCAGCAGCCAGGCGCGCAGCTCAGGCGCGGCGCAGGGGCGCGCTCGACCAACGCAGCAGCAGCAGCAGCCCACGCGCGTGGCTCTCACGCGCGTCGCACCTTTCTCCTCCGTGCCGCCTCTTCTCTCTTCACTGTCATCCACTGCCTACTCCAAACCTCCGGTGAATTCTTTCTTTATTTTTCTGTCACTAAGTAGCTGAGGCCAGATTACTAGTTTTCATTAGCTGATGCCAGATTTTAATTTCTTAGCTGAGGCCAGATTGTTGACTTGCTAGCTGAGGATAGAAATTTTGTGCTTGTTTAGGTGCTGTGGTATATATCTGTGGTTGATTGCTGACTAATAGTTAAATTTTGTCTTCAACCAGTGATATTTGGGGGAAGTTCTTATTTGGGTTGCTAATTTAATTGATTTTTTGGGGAATGTTGCTGCGGTTTTCTAATTAAGTGATTTTTGGGTTGATCTGGTAGTGTTTGGGGAAAATTTTGCTGTTCACAGGATTAATTAGCTTTTAGGGTAAGTTTATTGTCTGTTTTTGCACTTGTCTGTGATTGGAAGCTGTGACTGGGAATCATTTACTTTGCTAGCTGTTTGTTGACCTCTTTGGAATATCATTCCCTTGCCTTTGCCCTGCCCTCTGATTTCAAATGACTAAACCAAAAAATAAGGGCAAGAACAAGCATTCCACCTCCACCCCACAGGCTACGGTCCCCTTGAGTGGACCTGCCCCCTCGACTGGGCCGGGAGGGCCCCGGACCGTACTCTTCGGTGCCTCCACCGTCTTCCTCCGCCGATAGCCAGGGTACAGCCCTTCGATTCCAGATGCAGCACATGGACACTCGTATGGAGCGGATGGAGCGTCAGATGGGCGGGATGGCCCAGAATTTAGCGCAGTATCTCCATCATGTGGGTTTCCGCCCGCCTTTTCCTCCACAGCTGTAGTCCATTTCTGTCCTCCTCCATTTTTAAGGGAAGTGTCGTTGCCCCAATACCTCTGTTTTGATCTTTCTTTGCTTACATTGAGGGCAATGTAAGGTTTAGGTGTGGGGGAGGGTTAACTATGCTTTAGTTGTGTTTTTAGTTGTCTGATTAAATTTTCCTTGCCTTAGTAGTTTTCTTCTTTAAACGGTGATGAATGAAATCGGGATATGAGTATAAGTAGTAAGTTCATACCATGGGGTGTTTCATTTTTCCTCGATGATGTGTTGATTGATGAATATGCCAAACTTGACAAAAATTTGATCACTTGTGCAATTTTTGAGCATAATTTTTCGTTTGTTTGAGTGGTTAGTGCACATGGTTTGTCATTCTAGAACTTGCTTGGTTATGCATGTCAAGACCACATTTAAATGAGTTTAATGCATTAAAATGATAGGGCACCTAGGAATGAGCCATTTTTGGACTTTCTTAAAACCAACCCTCGGATTATTTACAACCATTTGGGAGCCAAGTTGAGCCTTAACTCCTATTCTTCACTTGGGACCCTAGTTTTTAGCCGTAAAATCTCTTTTTAGACTTTCTTTTGAACCTCGTGTGAAGAAGTGCTTTGATTTCATTATACAGAATTTTGGAGTATTAATTGAGAGGCATTACACCTATCCCGTACAAAAAAAAAAACACAAAAAAAAGAGAAAAGTGAAAAGAAGACAAAGTGCAGGAAATCAGCAAGTAAAGTTGATTTTTATGGTGCTGGTTGGGAGTTATTGAAAATCTTTCTCGGAAAAAGAAGAGCAAAAGAAAAAAGAGGAGAAAGAAAAGTCGAAGGTTGTGGCAAATGCCAATTTTTACTTCGCTTGAGGGATGGTTGAGGTGCTTTGAAGTTCCCAATGTGCAGGAATCTGTGTAATGAGTTTCTGAGCACTTTCTTTATACTTTTACACCCTTTTGAATCCTTTTTATCCGACCTCCTCACCCTAGCCCCATTACAACCTTGCAAAGTCCCTTGATTGTTGCATTTAAATTCACAAGTAAGTGGTGGCGATATGATATAAGAGCAAGCTTATGGTAGTGCCATCCTATTGTGTTGAATGAGGGCCATTTTATATACATATCCTATACACCTTGGAGTGAATGAGTGCACTTTGAACTGTGAGCATTATTGATTTGGTATATTTTGATTTCAATGAGGTTATTGGGGAATTTGGAGTGCCATTCTTGGTATGGACTGTTGTAAACTGCTCAGTATCTTGTTTGCACTTCTGAGTTAATTATGCTTGAGGGCAAGCATAGTTCAGGTGTGGGGGAGATTGATAGGGTGCATTTTAGTGGGGTATTTTGGGCATTATTGCACAATTAATTGACTAAATATTTTCATTAATTGGGTGGATTCTACTGATATTTTGTTTTGGTGCTAACTGCAGGAATTGGTACCAAAAAGAGCTTGAAATCGAAATTTAGAAGATTCGTCGAACGGGAGCCATTTCAAGTACTGGGGTCCGCTCGAGAAGTTGAAGAAACTTAATTGTAATAGATATTATTTTATTCTATTTTTGGAGGGAGGCTTGTTATTTTATTTTGGGAAAAAAAAGGAAAAACACAACTGCCTGGAACTTCGGTCGACAACAGAGGCGAGAGTTAGTTTTCTTCGGCTGGCTTAGGTTTTTAGGGAGGCTATGCGTTTAAAAGGGAGATTGGCCGCAGCTTTGAAGGGGGAATGAGCAGAGACAAAGAGCCACCATTCTTGACTTCTGTACTTTTCTTTCCATCTTTTGTGGACTTGAAAACTCAAATTCTAAGTTTGGTTGACCGAAATTGGAAGAACAAAAGAAGCAATTGAAACCTTTCTCTCGTATGTTTGTTTTGTGAGGGACCAATATGGGCCACCATTGTTGACCATTTGGCACTTACTTTACTCTTTCATTTTGACCGAATTAATGGAGAGAGCATCAGACAATTTCTTTGCTTGGTGAGAAACAACTGCAGATCGATTCCTCTCGCTCTTTTCTAACTCTCTCGGTTGACCGATTCCCAACGCAAGAATTGGCGGCCCTTGTCAACTACGTTCGCATGGCCTGTTCACTAATGGGGAACTAAACCTCTATTTCTAGTCAAGGGAGCAACTGATGAATTGGTTCAACTAATACTGTGAGATCTAAATCATTCTTTATTATTTTTCTCATTTATTGATACTTATATGTTCCTGGCTTTTAATCGCTATAGCCTTGTGTATGATTGGTTAGTGCGCAATAATTAATTATTCATATAGGCTATTTTGCTAAATATGGGTAATTGAATCCGTAATTGTTCGTTACCTCTGTGTTAGTAGCAACTGGCGTAATTGGCTTTATGTCAGGGGAACATATGATCTATCTTAAATAAACCCTCGTAGCGTGTTTGTTAGTTAGGATTGGGCATTTCTAATTATTAATGCAATCTAGAAATTAAATCCTACGGTCGTACCTAGGGTTGTTTTTGGGTTAGAGAAATAGCTAACGGTCGTACCTTAGCTGTCGAGAAATTAAGGAAAGGTTGGTTGTTTATCGCGTGCATGACAACTATAACTAATCTGTTGATAAATGTTGGAATTATTTCTGCATCAATGATCAGTGCATGAACCATTTCTGAAGTGTACCCTTGGCTAGAGCTTCTCTTAATTATTTCTTTAAATTAATTATTCTCTGCAGTTACTTTATTCTTAGCATTTAATCGTGAAAACCCCCCATTTGTCTTGATTCGAAAAGGAATAAATTTCTCTCCAGTCCCTGAGGAGACGACCCTGCTTACCACTGTCTACTAGTTAGTGAATTCAGTTAAATAATTAATTCAGGTATATCGGATTAAGCAAACTCTTCGGGAACAGGGTGAATCAAGTAACCCATTGCACACCTAGGGTCCCTGCTCCAGTACTCGAATTGATTATTGACTGCTTTAGGTGGTAGTTAGGTTTTATTTATTATTATTGCACAGGTTCGGCACCTGTCAATATTACCATATTTAGTTGAAATAATTTTCATGTCATATACATGTAAACTGATTACAATTCCAATTTGATGAATTTTGAACATGTCAACAACTGCATCATCATCATTAACATCACACATTTTATCTTCATTAGGAATTTCATGCCTTGTATGTATCAGCATATTTACATTTCCTGACATTTCTCTTGAAGATTTTTCAATCACAACATATAGCAAATTAATGTACAAGTATTCATTAGGATCAACATTCAGGATCCTGACTTTGTTTCCCTTGTAGTGCATAACTATGTCATAAGTACCAATGACCATCTTACGTTATTCACAATAATTATTAATTATCAACAACTACATGTTGAAATTCTGCCATACGCATACAATTTTGCACAACAAACCAATAATAAATGCACAACACAGATTTGCAAATCAACATTAATCAAAACAAACAACTTATATCTCTCACATGCACTAAAATTACTTATATATTCTTCTGATCAATAAATATATCAAACAACTCTTCTTATAAAAATATATGACATACACAATTGTACCACCTAACATTGATAGAAAAGTCATCATCTATCCACATATAGAACCAAAATTTATACCCAACGATCATAGTTTTACAACTATATTTTTTATAGCATATCATCAGATCATACAATACCATCACTCATTAAAATAGATGATCAATTTTTTCATTCTTTACTGTTTATAAACTAGTTAAATCAATAATTTTCACATGCCAGTTTAACTTCTCATTATCAACTCACCAATTTTCATGATGTGAGACTTTCTAATATTAGATTGAGACAACAGAAATTGCTAACCTGTATTTTGTGCCTTGTTGCAATTTACAGCAGAAAAATATCAAATGTTGCTTTTTATACTCATTTTTTCCTCTTGCAAAATCAAAATAATACCATCACAACCATGAAATTAAGTGCTGTGTTTTCAACCTTTATTCTCTCTTGCATTCTTCCTTAATTTTCTTTCTTGGACAAGATGCATTCTTCTTATTTTGCAATCCAGTACTGATTTGATATGTTTGTCACTAATGTCACTCAATAAATGGCGCCAAATTGGTGCCACAATATATGAGCAGTTGGTGTCATTTGTCTAATAGCGATTTGGAGCTTTCTAATGGTACTTTTGATCGTTAATCATGTCTAGCTAATTTAATTGTGCCATAAGTACTAATTATTATATATTAGTCTTTCGATACTTCAAAATCTTATGGATATAGCAATAAATTCAATCTCATATAATGTAAAGAGATGGGCTCAAAATTCTATTAAGGGAGGTCAGTGTAATTTTGAAATCCTTAGGAGAGGTAAGTAAAATAGTCAGAAATTTCAGGGGAGGTTTTTGAAATAATCCCTTGTTTAAAGTCATTAAATTGAATTTTTCATTATTCATTTTAATGAAGAGCAGAATCTCCTAAGTAAACTACATCTTTTGGGGCTATTTTACTTGCCAAATAAGTTTTAAGCGCTACCCATTCACCTTAAAAGACTCATTTTTACTATTTGTTATCTTTACTGCTCCCTAGAAAAATAGTCATATCAGTTCAAATAGATCGGAACACCTAAATTTTAGTTTGTCTATAAAATAATCTAAGGTGTGAATTGTACAATAAAATCTTTTTTTGACAAATTTTAGTAAGTGCTACAATATTTCATTAGTGAAGAAGCGAGACCATTTGATATTCAACAAAGAACCTCTATCTATAAATTAAAAACTAATACTTGTTCAAACAAAGATTGAGAAAATCAACTTGGCGAATAGAGCATGAAGAGCGGTCAACTCTAATTTTTCCTACCAATTTTAAAATGAAAACATGACAGTCAACTCTAATTCGTCCTCTTAATTCAAAAAACAAAACGTGAAATTTAATTCTAATTTTTTTAGCGTATCATTTTCGACTACATGAATTTGAAAAATTTTAAGAAATGCAAGCAAAGAGGACTGAGCATCTGTGTAATCTAGAGAAACTGTCACTGGTGTTGGTTTTATCTTTTTTCTATTCTTCCCTTCTCTCGTTATTTTTCTTGTTTAACTACTCCTTTAACTGCATATATTTCTACCTCCATTTCTCTTTCGTGTAGTAAAAAATTACACTACAAATGGATTTAGACTTAATCTTTTTAGTCCATTCTTCCTGATAGGCTGAGTGCGTATCCAATACATGTATCCAATCCGATTGAGACCTAACCATCAACCATGTCTAGATACGGATTGGAAAAACCGGCCTCTCTACATGATTAAATAGAAACGGATGATAGTACGTTCCTTCATTCGCATAGTTCTTCTGCAAGCAAAATTCACCGCTCTCGGTAGCTCACAATGACTTAGTGGATAACAAAGAATCAAACATCCGCTGGAGGCATATGCTATCATTAGCTCTCATTTTCTCATTCCATCTTATTTTACCAATGGTTCTATGTTACGAGTAAAAACTTAACCTCCTCCATCTCCTTGATTAAAAAAATGTGGTTAGCAGTCACATCATCGTGTTCAATCATTTTTTATCCAAGCATTGAAAACAAGTTAAGACTCCATGTATTTTCTTGTCAATAGCACATCATAGGTATCATATATCTGTTCTCGTTTGGCTGTAATGTACAAATCTATGCTATGATTGATTTTTTCCATGATGATTTGGTATTTTTTCTTTCCATCCTCACATTCCACGTTTGTATCCATCATGCACAGAAAACACTTTCCTCCATCCGTTGCAACTTCGACTGTCACATCAAAATCGGCCTTAATTGGAACATCGATGATGGAATAGAGAATCTCTCGATCCACGGAATAATCCCTGAAGAAGTTATGGTGGTGCTAATCTTCAACGTTAGCCTGTTGAATCCTATAATAGAGGATAGTTGCAGGTCTAAACATTAGCAAAGTAGGAGAGTAAAATATAGGGACCGAAAACAGTGGAGATGAGAGAATTGAACAAAAGGTATAGGAGGAGAATGTTAGGTTTAAACAGAGTGTTAGGGTTTGGAAGTCTTATGTTTAAGGGAAGAGATGATTACGCTTTGGAAGGGTAACATGGGCCATCATAGAGAAACCGAAAATGTGAAGGGAAAAAGAAGGCATGGAACAAGAGGAGAAATTTAGGGTTTCGGGGCTTTTTATGCTCACATAATTATATTGAGTAACCATCGTAGTATCTACAATTAAACCATTTGTCCAATCTCAAATTGTTTAGAAAGGATGCCTGTCATGCTAAAATTTCACCTTTTCCTTGTATATTTTGACATTCTTATAGGAAGTCAAACAAAATTCTTTTAATTCACTTGATTCAACCAATCTCTTTTCACCTGTATGACGAAAATCTACATTAATAGCCTTTATAGGCTAATTTGTATTATGTTGAATCTCAACAGGTAAATCATATGCCTTTCCATAACTTAGTCAATATGGCAACATTCTCAATCCTTCGTCGACTTTACTAGTTGCATAGTTAATCAAATCGCCACACCATCTTAATTTTCTTCAAAATTGAAAAAATTGGCATCAATTAATTCACTATTATCCACTAACACCATATTATCATCTACATCAATCTCATTGCCACTGTCAAGCATATGTTTTCATGAATTATCAAAATCAGAATCCTCATATTCATCATCAGATATTTCAAGGTTAGTAACCACTTTTTTAAAAGTCTGATCAAGACCTGAATTCTGCTAAGTGTTTTGAACATTTTTGTTAGCATTGGTATTACCATGTTTAGTTGAAATAATTTTCATGTCATATACATGTAAATTGATTACAATTTCAAATCGATACATTTTAAACATGTCGACTACTGTATCATCATCATTAATATCACACATTTTATCTTCAACAAGAATTTCATTGTATGTATCGGCATATTCACATTTCCTGACATTTCTCTCAATGATTTTTCAATCACATCATATAGCAAGTTAATGTACAAGTATTTAATAGGATCAACATTCGAGATCCTGACTTTGTTTCCCTTGTAGTGCACAACTATGTCATAAGTACCAATGACCATCTTACGTTATTTGAAACAATTATTAATTATCAATAATTACATTTGAAAATTCTGCCATACGCATACAATTTTACTCCACAAACCAATAATAAATGCACAACACATATTTGCAAATCAATATTAATCAGAACAAACAACGTATGTCTCTCATATGTATTAAAATTACTAATATATTCATCTAATTAATGAGTCTATCAAATAACTCCTCTTATAAACACACACGACAAACATAATTGCACTGCCTAACATTAATAGAAAAGGTCACCTTCTATCCACATATAGAACCAAAATTTTTGGCCAACTATCATAACTGTACAATAATATTTCCTATGACATGTCATCAGATCATACAATACCATCACTCATTAAAATAGATGATCATTTTTTTCACTCTTTGCTGTTCATAAGCTAGGTATGTCAATAGTTTTTACATGTTGATTTAACTTGTCATCATCAACTCACAAAATTTCAGGATGTGAAATTTATGTTGACTTTCTAATATTATATTGAAACAACAAAAATTGCTAACATGTGTTCTGTGCCTTGTTGCAATTTATAGTAGATAAATATCATATGTTGTTTTTTACTCCTTTTTTCTTGCAAAGTTAAAATAAATATCATCGCAACCACGAAATCAGGTGCTGTATTTTTCAACTATCATTATCTCTTACATTCTTTCTTAATTTTCTTTCTTGGATGCCCTCTTCTTATTTTATAATTTAGTACTGATTCGACATGTTTGTCCCTAATATCACTCAATAAATGGCACCAAATTGGTGTAGAATTGGTGCCACAATATATAAACAGTTGGTGCCATTTGTCTAATATCTCTTAAGAGCTTTATAATGGTACTTTTGATTGTTAATCAGGTCTAACTAATTTTATTGTATCATAAGTACTAATTGTTATATATTAGTCTTTGCATATTTCAAAATCTTATGGGTATAGCAATAAATTCATCTCATGTGATGTAAATGTGAGGACCCGAAAATTTTCTTATTTTTATCGAATATTATTGGTTTATTCAAATATCTATTCACCCGTTTTCTCCAAATAATTTATTTCAACCATTTTAAATCCATTCGTATGGAACAATGTCTTCCTTGTGTTTTAAACGTCCCGTTAGCAAATTTAATTTTTCGAAGGTTCATTTAAGTGAGGAATAATGAGGACATGTGTTTTGACGTGATATTCTATCCGAGAGTGCAATTATCTTGGAAAATTAAGAATGATTAATAGTAGATTAAGAAAAGTTAATTGAGGAATTAAAGGTGAATGAGTTCTAATTAAGCGCATACCGCTCGCGCGTCGATAGTTTTTCGAAAGACGCGCTGATACAAATTAATTAGAGATTTGACGAAGTAATACTAAACTCATGTGAGGACTCATGTTTTTGTTACTAAAATAGGTAAATTTTATGTCTAATTACCCTAGTATTAGTTAGTTATATCATCATTATAAGAATTTCTTAGAAATTTCGCTTTATCGCGCACAAGTTGGAAATTCGCGTTTTCGCTCGCTTGACTAATTGGAGGATTTTAGAAATTATTGTTAGACTATTAAGAATGAATAATAATGGTGATAAAGGGAGTGCATTAGAGGTTTAGTGCACAAGTGAAATAAACCCGAGAGGAACCGGGCACGAAACGCGCGCGTACGCGCTAGGAAGAATTGACTTTTGTGCACTTAAAGTCACCACCTACCAAGCTTCTCCAAGAAGCTTTCTATATCAGATTTCATCTCTCTCTTTTCTCTCTCAAAGCTGCCGGCCACCCCAAGGAGAAGAAGAAGGAAACTTTCATCATCTCACTTCAATTTCTTCCATCAAATTCACTTCAAATTCACCGTACAAACTCAAAACAACTTGGAGCTTCACTTGGACTAGGAAGAGACCATCATTTCCACGATTTTCTTGGAGCTTTTAGTGGCCAAAATTTCTGAGTTTCTTCACTCAAGAGGTAGTGAATCATCCAACCTTTGAATCTTAGTTTTAGTGAGTTAAATTGCACTTAGAAGCTTGTAGCTTCATGTGGGTGGCTTTGGTTCGTTGAAAATCACTCGAGTGGGCTCTATGAAATCCCACAATGGACATGTTGGACTGATATGATGATTTTGGATGTTGTTTATGTTGATTAAGTGTTAAATAAGTGGTTATAAGTTGAAAAAGTGGAAAGAAAATCAAAAGAAAGTTGAAAGCTAAGAAGTGCCGAATCTGCCCTGTCCTTGCCGCAACCTTAGTTCTATTTTTTAGTGATAAAATTGCCTTTATTTTGATGTAGATATGTTGTATAGGTTGTGTGAAAAGTTTTCACAAAAATCACTTGATTTGGTTGGGTAAAAATTGCATTTTCAAAAATCCTTCAAAGCTGGAAAACGGGTAACAGGGGTTACCTGGCAGCGAAATTTAAACGATCATAACTCTTTGCTCCGACGTCAAAATCGAGTGCCGTTCATGGAATTTAAAACTAGATACTTCTAGTTTTCTAACGGTATAAAGTACATCCCCAAATTCGAACTGAGTGAGCCGTACTAGTTCTTCAAATTTACCTGTTTTGTTTTATTGTTGTGCTTGAGAGTTAGTGATGAGCTGAGGATTGTTGCTTGAATTTGAGCTAGCTATGGACTGAATCTTAAAACATTTTCTTCTGAGAAATTGTAACCCTATGAATTTAGTTTCCAACACCACCAGCCATGCCCAATTTCAAGTTAAATTGACCGCGTTATGGCCAAATTACAGACCTACATCAGAGAAAGAAAACCCTAATTTTGGGCTACCCAATGGCTTAGCTCGAATTGGGACTTGTTATTTTGAAAATTTTGGTGTAAATCACCTACCAAATATATTTTGGATGTTTCTTAGACCTTTGTTTTATAAATGAACCAGATTTGAATTGATTTCATTGGCCAAATGTTCGGAAAGGAAAACGGAAACTTGAAGACAGATCTGTCTTCGGTTTTCCTTAAAACTTTGGTAGCTTAGTTAACTACCTTCCCTTGTGAATTTTTAAGTGAAATTTGGTAGAGGAATAGTCATTATATGGTAGTATAATCATACCAAATTTGGTGCCATTCCAAGTCCATTTAGATGCCCAACTGAAATCCCAAAGTTTATGTTTCAAATCTGGAAATCCTTGTTCCGTGAGAAAATTTCAGCAACTTTGACCTGCTATATCTTGGCACTCAAAACTCCGATTCTTGTTCCATTTGTGGTGTTTTAAACTTTGATTTTAACTCTAATTGAGTTTCAAATTTTAGAGGCTACTTCATATTCTGTAAAGTTTGCCGAATTTTCAAAGTTTACCAAAACCAACCTTGAATCTGTCTTAGAAGTGCAAGTCAGTAGTTTTAAGCCGAAATTTAAGTGTCTTCCATTTTGAATCATGGAAAAGTGCCTTCTAGGAACTTTTAGTACTTCAGAACTAGTTTCCAACGATATCAAGTTTTCCAATTTTGGACCTACGGAGTGTGAGATATGATTTTTCAAAGATTACACCTCAAATCTGGAATTTCTGAACTTAAAGGAAATTGGATTTTTAGAACTCTCCATTTTCCTTCGATATTTCTTGATCGTGTTACACTTGATTTCAAAGATGAAAATCAGATTTTTTTTGTATATTTAAATCCCACTTTTGAGCTTCGATTTACGAGAAATTAAGGCTCATTTTCATGATATTTTCTTAGATTGTACAAGTGTACAATCGTCCTTGATAATTAGGATTTTTAAGTGATAGTTAATTATTGTTTGCTCAGGCACTCAAGATTTTTAAGTGATAGTTAATTATCGTTTGTTCAAGCACTCAAGAAGACCTTCAAGAGGATCTCACTGTGGACGCCTAAACCCTTGAATTGTGCACTACTTCCTATATTATTTGGTGAGTGTCAAGTGTATGTGAATTTGTTACGTGCTTAATTGTTATTAGTGATTGGAGATTTTGAAAATGTTGAGTCGAGTGTGTACTTTACCGCACTCGTTCTCACTTGAATGAATAATGATTGAAATGAAATGAATGAATCATGATTGAATTGATTGAAATAAAGTGAATGGATTGAAATATATTGAATGGATTGAATGAAATGAATGGTATGCTATGGCTGCATACGTCGTTGGAGTAAAGCTCCTCGACTCATAAATGTTAAATGGAGGACCCCCAAACTCATAAGCCGACCCTGGGACTGGAGCCGGTATGGGATTGGTCGGGAACCTCGGTGACCCATGGGAAAAAAATGATAAGCTTTATCTATTGGAAAGATCTTGCTTGGCCTACTCGTGCAGTAGCGCCTTTATCGAAGTTCGGACCCGGTGGGGGGGGTTGTAAGGTGGAAGGAATTGTGAAGTGAAGTGGAGTTCTACAGACTTAAAATACCGACTCAGGTGACGGAGTGTCATTGTGGGAAGGTATTTAATCGATGTTGGCAAAGCAAGTGGAAATTAGCTCCTGAGAGCTACCATATCCTTGAATTGTTTCTGTTTAAATTTCATTTGAATTGTTAATTACTCGAATATTATTGTTTTACTTGTCAAATGGAATTGTTACTTGGACAACATGCTTGCATGTGTGTTTCTTGGTCTCACGAGCAATCGCTCACTTCGTAGATTTATTTTCCTTAACAGGAACGGACATGGAGTGAAACTCGAAAAAACCCTTGGAATGTACTTTTGTGTTAGGGTTTCAAATGTAATCGACTAAACACCTTTTGGCAGTTGTATATTTTGGAAAATTGATGTATTTTGAACTTGTGGTGTAAGATCGAATATTATTTATGGAAGCATCTGCACTTCTTCTTTTGTCTTGTCATGATAGCTATTATTGTATTAAGTTTGAACGGGAATTGTACCGAGTCCTGATGAGAGCTGGGTAGGCGTCTCGCGGATACCCTTTGGTTCACCTTAGGGAGAAGTGAGGGCGTCACAGTAAAGAACTGGGGTCAAAATTCTACTAGGGGAGGCCAGTGTAATTCTGAAATCCATAGGAGATTCAGAAATCTCATGGGAGGTTTTTCAAATTATCATATTGTTGAAATACGTTAAATTGGACTTTTCACTATTCATCTTAATGAGGAGAAGAATCTCCTAACTAAACTACCTCTTTTGAGACTATTTCACTTGTTAAGTAAGTCTTTAAACGCTGTCCATTCACCTTAAAAGACTCATTTTTATCATTTGTTATCTTTACCATTCCGTAAAAAAATAGTCTTGTCAGATCAAATGGATCAGAACACTTAGATTTTAGTTCCCTGGAAAATAATCTGAGGCGTGAATTGCACAATAAATCCTTTTTTACCAAATTTTGGCATGTACTATTATATTTTAATAGTGAGAAGCGAGACCATTTGATGTTCAACGAAGAATCTCTATCCATAAAATAAAAACTAATACTCGCTCAAACAAAGATTGAAAAAATTAACTTGACAAATAAAATATGAAGAGCAGTTTGCTCTAATTCTTCCTTCTAATTCTAAAATCAAAACATGGCAGTCAATTCTAATTCTTCCTCCTAATTCTAAAATCAAAACATCACACAAGACCATTGTTAAAATAACGTATAAGAGACAACAGAGGTCTCATATCCTCAAGTGCAACTCTTTCATAGATGGTCAACTGATAATCATCACCTATTTGACTTGCCAATTCAAAACTCAGTTCTCTCATAGATAGTAAATTGGCTGTCGGATTGTTGATTGCATCCAGATATCTTTTAAACATATCCTCCTCGACAACATGAACTTGAAAATGTCTAAAAAATGCAAGCCATGAGAACCGAGCATCTGTGTAATTTAGAAGAATCATCACTGGCGTTGGTCTTATCTTTTTCTATTCTTTCCTCCATTCGTTATCTTCTTGTTTAACTCCTCCATTAGCTGCATATATTTCTACTTTCACTTCTCTTTCGGATAGTCAAAAATTACATCACAAATGAATTTAGATTTAATTTTCTTAGTCCATTCTTCCTGATAGACTGAGTAAGTATCCAACACACGTATCCGATCCGATTGAGGCCTACCATCAACTGCGTGTAGATACGGGTTGGAAAAGCCCGCCTCTCTGAATGATTGATTAGGAATGGATGATAGTACGTTCCTTCTTTCGTATAGTTCTTTTGCAAACAAAAACCATCGCTCTCGACAACTAACAATGATTTAGTGGGTAACAAATAATCAAACGTCCGCTGGAGGCATATGCTATCATTAGCTCTCACTGTCTCATTCCATCTTGTTCTACCTATGGTTCTGTGATACTATTTTATGAGCAAAAGCCTAACCTCCTCATTCTCCTTGATTAAAAAAATGTGTTTAGCAGTCATATCATCGTGTTTAATCTTTTTTTATCCAGATATTGAAAATAAGTTAAGACTCAGTGTATTTTCTCCACAATCCGGGCAATAGCAAATCATAGGCATCATATATCTGCCCTTGTTTGGCTGCAATGTATGAATCTAGGCTATGATTGATTCACTCCATGATGATTCTGTATTTTTTCTTCCCATCCTCTCATTCCACGGCTGTATCCAGCATGCGCAGAAAACACTTTCCTTCTTTCATTGCAAGTTCGATTAGCACATCAAAATCAGTATTAACTGGAACATCAATGATGTAACAGAGAATCTCTCGATCGACGGAATCGCCCCTGAAGAAGCCATGGTGGAGCTACTCTTCAACGCCAGTCTGCTGAATCCTACAATAGATGCTGGCTACAGGTCTAAACATTAGCAAAGTAGGAGAGTAAATGAGAAGAACCGAAAACAGTGGAAATGAGAGAATTGGACAGAAGATGCAAGAGGAGAATATCAGATTTAAGGAGAGTGTTAGGTTTAAGGGAGGAAATGATTACGCTTTGGACGAGTGACATGGGCCATCATAGAGAAACTGGAAATGTGGAAGGAAAAAGACGGCATGGAACAAGAGGAGAAATTTAGGATTTCAGGGTTTTTTATGCTCACATAATTATATTGAGTAACCATAATAGTATTTACAATAAAACTTTTTGCCCAATCTCAAATTGTTTAGGAAGGATGCCTGTCATGCTAAAATTTCACCCTTTCCTTATATATTTTGACATTCTTATACTAAATCAAACGAAGTTCGTCCAATGCACTCAATTCAAGCAATCTCTTCTCACCAACTAGACTGTTTATCTCAGTCCGTAACTTTTAATGATTACAAAATAAATAGATGTTACTGATACTCTCTGATTAGACCTTTTCAGAATTGGAGCAAAACAGGTTCAAAGGCTAACATATGCTAAAATAGCTGTCGAACGCACAAAAAAAATGCATCGACCGTCCGACAACCAATGAGTAACTTCGGACGCACAAAGAACTCACCCTCGGACGTCCGAAGCTGATAAACCAAGTCCTCTAAGCTCACTGATCTCGATCGGACGAACAACACCTGAGCATCGGACGTCCGACACATGTTGCGACACTTCGGACGCCAAGCATTGGAGGTACCGGACGTCCAAAGGAATTAAAGAAGAATTTTCAGTTTTACATCATACGTTCAGACGCATATTTTGGAGGTACCGGACATCCTAAATATTTCAAAAAAACTTCTTGAACTCACTGCCTGCATTCGGACGCAGAAAACTAGCCTACCGGACGTCCGACACCACTAAAGGCTAGTTTACTCTTCAACTGCCTTCTATCCGTTAGTAGCATTGATTGAAGAACTTTTTGGTCTCTTATAAGTAGAACAAAGTCAA
Organism: Coffea eugenioides; assembly: GCF_003713205.1. NCBI lineage: Eukaryota > Viridiplantae > Streptophyta > Magnoliopsida > Gentianales > Rubiaceae > Coffea > Coffea eugenioides. The sequence goes on from NC_040035.1 coordinate 8,364,451, forward strand.
CCACTTCAAACAGACTTTGAACATTGAGACTAAATCAGATCTTGAGTGATTCAAGCGTGAGAATACTCTTTAAAAAAGATTTGTACTCTTAGTTATGTAACTTTTTCGATAAACTTTTCAGGTGTGCTTCAATTTTTTCAATAGTGTAGCTTTGTAAGGGTTATTCGAGCGATAGTAAAACTTCCTTACTTGACCAAGTGTGGCTTGGGGTGAGGAGAAAGTGATCCTTCCTTTGTTCACAAGAGATTGGTTGTAAGTTGATCAACTTGAAAAAACTTGCTATATAAAGTGTTTTTCAAGTTCAAGTGGAGTTTGAAACTTGGTTTGCTACTCTATCCTTTCACTTACTGTCTTGCTGTGACGCCCCCACTTCTCCCTAAGGCGAACCAGAGGGTATCCGCGGGACGCCTGCCCAACTCTCACCAGGACTCAAACAATTTCTGTTCAAGCTTAATGTAAAACTATTCAACAATACTAGATAAGTAAGAAAGTGCGGAAAACTTTCAAACTTAACAATATATATATAACGCTTATCCAATCATTACATTAAATTCTCAAAAATTACATCAATACCCAAAATATATAACATCTAGGTACATCAAATATCCAAATCATACATTAAATTCCCAATAGTACAACCAATAAGAGGTCTAGCCCAAAATATATTAGAAACCCTAAGCCAAAAATGCATCAAAAGAGTTCCTCCAAGCATCATTCCAAGCCCAATCCTGCTAAGGAATCCAAATCTATAGGGTGAGCAAAACGCTCGTGAGGCCAAGGACACACATGCAAGCACATAGTCCAAGTAACAAGCCCAATTAACAAGTCACATAATAAAATACAAGTAATTGTCAATTCCAATGAAATGTAAACAGAAACAATTCAAGGATATGGTAGCTCTCAGGAGTTAAGTTCCACTTGCTTTGCTAGGGTCATTCGTATACCTTCCCGCGATGACTCTCCGTCAACCGGGTCGGTATTTTGAATTCGTAGATCTCCACTTACTTCTCATATCCGTCCACCGTACATACCACAACCGGGCCCGCACGTTATTTATGAGGCGATACTCAACGAGTATGCCAAGCAAGATCTCTCCAACAGATCAAGCTTATCATGTGATTCTCATGGCTCACCGCGATTCCCGACCAAACCCATGTCGGCTTGAGTTTCAAGGTCGGCTTATGAGTTTGGGTGTCCCCCTTGTGTATTTGAGTGTCGAGGAGATTTATTCCAACGACGTATGCAGTCATAGCATACTATTTCAGGTCAAGTAAGCATTTGATGTATTCAAGCATTCAGGTCATGTCCAGCAGGTCATTTATTTCATGTCAAGCAAGTTAATCATGAGTTATTTATTTCAAATGAGAACGAGTGCGATAAAGTACACACTCGACTCCATTTTCAAAATCTCAAGTCCACAGGAATTCAAGTAGTCATGCACTTGACACTCACCAAGTCAACCAAAGAGAATTGTTACTTGAAATTCAAACGTCTACCGTAGGATCCTCTTGAAGGTTCTCGTGCGAACCTGAATATTTAATAGTGAACAATCACTTATAAACCCCAATTATCAAGAAAGAATGCACGCTTGTACAATTCTAGAAAATTTCACTAAAATGAGCCTAAATTACTTGCGAATTAAGGTTCAAAAGTGGGGTTTTAAAGCATAAGAGAAATCGATTTCTCATCTTTGAAATCAAGTATAAAACGGTCAAGTAATATCAAAAGAATAAGGATAATTCAAAAAACTCCATTTCCTTAAGATTCGAAAATTTCAGTTTTGATACGAGATCTTTGAAAAATCGTATCTCACTCTTTACAAGTCCAAAATTGGAAAACATGGTACTGTTGGAAACCTCTTATGAAGTACTAAAAGTTCCTAGAAAACACCTTTCCAGGATTCTAAATGGAAGGTATCCGAAAATTAGCTCAAAGTTGCTGTTTTGGGGCATTGAAGACAGGTTTAAGTTGGTTTTTGGCCAACTTTGAAAATTTGGTAAAATTCACTTGATTTGAACTAACCTCTAGAATTTGGAACTCTATTAGGGTTGCAATCCAAGTTTAAAAAAAAAATAAACGAAATGAGAATCGGAGTTTTGAGCACCAAGATACAATAGCTCAAAGTTGGTGAAAAATCGAACTGTTAAGCCAATTTTCCAGATTTAAGTTCCAAACTTTGGGACTTTAGTTAGGTATCGAAACGGACTCGGAACAGTGTCAAATTTGGTAAGAATATACTACCGTATAAGGGACACTCTTTTGCCAAATTTCATAGAAAAATATGTTCGAAAATCGGTTAACAAGACCGTTGAAATCACAAGAAATTCTAAGGCTAAGCTGCCTTTGAACTTCCGTTTTACCGTTTCCAAGCATTTGATCAAGAAACATCTCAAACCTGGTCCATTCTAGTAGGTAATGTCTAAAATATGTCCAAGGTACATTTGATAGGTGATGTACACTAAGAAGCTTCGGATAACAAGTTCCAAATCATTGTTAGTTTCAAATATGTCCAAATGCATGGTATTTCTTCACAATACTAGATTCGAATTTTGGTCATAAATCACTCAATTCAACCCGGAATTGAGCATGGTTGGTGGCGTTGGAAAACACATTCATAGAGCTACAATTTCTTAGAAGAAACCATTTTTAAAATCTGTCCACAACTAGCCCACATTTAAGCATCAAGTTGTAGTTCATGTTCTGCCTTGTAGTGAACCAACGAAACAGTGCAGCCAAGTTCAAACGGTTGGTGTGGTTCACTCAGGTGGAATCAGAATGTGCATTTTATACCGTTGGAAAGCTGGGAATGTCTAGTATCAGTGCCACAAACAGAACTCGATTTCAACATTGGGACAAAGAGTTATAGTCTAAACAAAATCACTGCCAGAGTAATACGGGACACAATTCCAGTTTTGGCAAATTTTCTAAATCTCAACATGCACTTACCCAAATCACGTAAAATTTTGAGAAAACTTTATACACAACCTATATTACACATTTTCATCAGAAACAAGTCAATTGAACTTCAAGAAAGTACACTAAAATGCACGAAAATGGCAAGGCAGAATCGGCACCTTCACATGCAACCCCTCATTTGACTTCCTTTTCACTTTTATCACTTAACTCTACTAAACTAACACTTAATCAACACAATTAACATCCAATCTTATCAAATTAGATCATCAAAGTCATTTTGGGATTTCATAGAGCCCACTCACGAATTTTCTAACAATTTAAAGCTGCCCATTAGAATCCAAGAGCTCATGAGTGTAATCTATCTTTCATAAATCAAGAATTAAGTGGTTGATCATTACTTACTTTCTTAGAGAGCCAAGACAGAAATTTCAGTCACTTTGAGTTGGAGAAAAACTGTGAGAGGCAGCTCCTTTCCTAGTTTATCTTGATCACCAATTGATTTGAGTGTTGTGTGTAAAATTTGAAGGTAATTTGAGCAAGGAATTGAGGAGAAAGAGTGGAGGAATTTTCTGGTCTTGTTCTTCCTTTGTTGCTCGGCTGTTTGAGTGTATGTGAGGAAGGAAATTCCGATGTTATTAGATTTTAAGGTAGGCTAAAAACTTGTGGCTCAAATTTTCTCAAAGTTGTACACTAAAATAATGCACGTGCGCGTGCGTTTCGTGCTCGATTCCTCTCGAGTTTATTGCACTAGTGCACTAAATCTCTAATGCACTTACATTCATATTATTATTATTCACTCTTAATAGTCCCAAAATAATGGTCTAAGGCTCCTCAATTACTCGCGCGCGTAAAAACGCTTATTTCCAATTTAAGCGCGAGATAGAGAAATTTCTAAGAAGTTCTTATAACGATAATATAACTAACTAACCTTTGAACACTTATATATAAAAATACCTATTTTAGGACTAATGTAGAAGTCTCCAATTTTTCAAACTTATTGTATTCTCGAATCGATTATTTACTCCAATCGCGTATTAACTATTTTCACTTAACGAGCCTTTAGAAATTAAATTTTAAAACGAGTCACTTTAAAAATATAACTAAGCTATAGATCCATCTAATTAGATCTAAAAAGATTAGAAAATAATAATCGGAGCATTTGGCCAAATAAATAATTAAATAAGTTAGAATTTTGAGTTTAAAATAGATATATTTTTTTTGTGAGTCTTTACATCCTCTCCCCCTTAAGAAAATTTCATCCTTGAAATTTACCTTGATCTGCGAACAAGCTTGGATACTTTCCTCGGATTGCCTCTTCAACTTCCCAGATCGCTTCCTCTAGTTCGTGGTTTCTCTAGAGAACCTTTATTAAAGGTATCTGCTTATTTCTCAATTATTTTACCTTTCTATCCAGAAGTTTCACCAGTCTCTCCTCATAGGTCAAAGTCTTATCAATCTCAATACTTTCCGGTTGCAAAATATGAGAAGGGTCTGGATGATACTTCTTAAGCATGGACACATGGAAAACATTATGAATCCGAGACAGACTCGGTGGCTATTCCAACTTATAGGTTACATTTCCTACACGTTGGATAACCTTGTAAGGTCCTACAAATCTTGGTTGTAACTTCTTTCCCTTCCCAGACATTAAACTTGCTTTTAGAGGTGTAATCTTGAGAAATACTAGATCTCCAACTTCAAATTCCAAATCCTTTCTCCGATTATCTGTATAACTCTTCTGACGACTTTGTGCAGTTTGGATTCTCTGACGTACTAACTTTACTTTCTCATTAGCTTCCTCAATCCAGGGCACTGTAGTCGGGTCTAAAATCTTTCGTTCACCTATTTCGTCCCAACAAATCGGTGATCTACACTTTCGACCATAAAGTGCTTCATATGGAGCCATTTGAATAGAAGAGTGGAAGCTATTGTTATAGGAAAATTCCACTAGTGTTAAAAATTTACTCCAACTCTCCCCAAAATCCAAAACACAAGTCCTCAACATATTCTCAAGTGTTTAAATCGTCTGCTCGGACTGTCCATCGGTTTGGGGATGGTAAGTAGTATTGAAATTCAATTTAGTCCCCAACACCTCTTGCATCTTTTGCCAGAATCTCGAAACAAATCTTGGATGTCTATCAGATACAATACTTACCGGTATTCCATGTAACCTGATAATCTCATCCATGTACAGCTTAGCTAACTTCTCCAATGGGTATTTCATATTAATCGGCAGAAAATGAGCCAATTTGGTCAATCTATCCACTATTACCCAAATGGCATCATGGCCTCTTTGTGTCCTCGGTAATCCTGATACAAAATCTATAGTGATGTTCTCCCATTTCCACTCAGGTATTTCCAAAGGTTGCAAAAGTCCTGATGGTTTCTGATGTTCGACTTTAACCTATTAACAAATTAAACAGGTTTGGACAAATTGGGCAATTTTCTTTTTCATGCTCTCCCACCAGTACAAACTCTTCAAATCTTGGTACATTTTATTCCCTCCAAGATGTACAGTAAATTTCGATCGGTGTGCCTCTTCTAAAATTTCCTTCTTAAGCCCTTCATCCTTTGACACTACTATCCAATTCTGAAACTTCAAAATACCATTTGATCCCAAATTAAAATCCAATTTTTCTCCCTTTTTGACACTTTCCACCCACTTTTGCACTACAAGGTCTTTTTCCTGAGACTCTTTAATACGTCCCATCAAAATGGAATTCACTACAATGTTCTCAAGGATTATTTTTCTCGGCTCCAATCGAGAATTCCAAGAACTAATTTTTTCTAACAAGTGAAGCTCCTTAATCATCAATCCGACCACTTGTACTTGACGACTTAGAGCATCAGCCACTACATTGGCTTTTTCTGGATGATACTTTATCGTGCAATCATAATCTTTTAGAAATTCCATCCATCTACGTTGCCTTAAATTCAGCTCCTTCTGAGAAAATAAGTACTTAAGGCTTTTGTGGTCAGTGAAAACATTGAACGTCACCCCGTACAAGTGATGCCTTCAAATTTTTAAAGCAAATACCACAGCCGCTAACTCCAAGTCATGGGTCGGGTAATTTCCTTCATGCGGTTTCAATTTTCTAGAGGTATAGGCTATCACTTTGTCATTTTGCATTAAAACACAGCCTAATCCTTCCTTGGAAGCATCTGTGTAGACCACAAAGCTATCTTTTCCATTCGGTAGGGCTAACACTGGCGCCTCAGTCAAACGTCTTTTTAACTCTTGAAAACTTTCTTCACACTTAGGACTCCATATAAACTTTTTATTTTTCTTGGTTAACTCGGTCATGGGTCCAGTAATTCTAAAAAAATCTTGAATAAATCTCCGGTAATACCCTGCTAATCCAATAAAGCTTCGGACCTCAGTAGGGTTTTCCGGTCGTTTCCATTTTGAAACAGTTTCAACTTTGGCCGGGTCTACTTTAATCCCTTCCTTAAAATTATGTGTCCCAAGAAAGTCACTTCTTTTAATCAAAACTCATACTTGATAAACTTAGCATACAATTGGTGTTCCCTTAGAGTTTGCAAAACAATCCTCAAGTGCTTCTCATGATCCTCCATATTCTTAGAATACACCAAAATATCGTCAATAAAGACCACGACAAATTGGTCCAAGTAAGGTAAAAACCCTATGCATTAAATCCATGAAAACAACAGGTGCATTTGTTAATCCAAACGGCATTACGGCAAACTCAAAGTGCCCGTATCTCGAGTTAAAAGCAGTCTTGGGTATATCCTTCTCCAAAATCTTCAGTTGATAGTAACCCTGTCTCAAATTCAACTTCGAGAACACTACCGCCCCTTGCAATTGGTCGAACAACTCATCAATGTGGGGCAGTGGGTACTTATTCTTAACTGTAACATCATTTAAGTCTCGGTAATCTATACACAGTCTCAAACTCCTATCCTTCTTCTTAACAAATAAAACCGGGGCTCCCCACGGTGAATCACTTCCCCTTATAAAATCCCGTTCCAACAAATCCTGTAGTTGTAATTTTAATTCTTTCAATTCGGTTGGAGCCATTCGATATGGCGTCTTAGAAATAGGTGTTACTCCCGAGGTCACATCAATCTTAAAAGTTATATCCCGTTCTGGAGGCAAAAACTCTAATTTTTCAGGAAAAATATCTAGAAAATCTTTCACTACAGGCATGTCCTACAAATTCACCTTATCACTAGGGGTGTTAATAACGAAGGTCAAATATCCTTGAGTTCCTTTACTTAATAATCTTCTAACCCGAATTCCTGAAATAAGTGCAGACGAAACCAACTTACCCCTCACATCCAGTTTCAGGGTTGCCTCCCCTGGAATACACAATTCTACAATGTTTGTCCTACAATTCAACTGGGCATTATAACGGGTTAGCCAATCCATCTCTAAAATCACATCATACCCCTTAATTGCTAAGTCTATCAAATCGGCCAATAATTTTCGTTCCCCAACACAGATTTCACAATCCCTATACACCAAGTTAGCAATTAAACTTTTGTCTCCAGTAGGTGTTCTAACCTCCAAGTCATATGGTAACTTAATTGGCTTCAAGTCTATCACACTCATAAAGTTAGGGTTTACAAAAGAATGTGTTGCACCCGGATCAATTAAAACCCCAGCTAAACGTTGAAAAATTGGAATTGTACCTTCAACCATCTTAGTCGCCTCAGGGACCTGTTGATAGTCCAGTGCATAGACCCTAGCCGGTACTTTCGGTCTACTTCCTCCAGCACTGGTCTGTTTAGAGGTTGACTTTTCTGGCCTCTGAGTGTTACCTCCCATCTTCGTTTTACTTGGACAGTTCACGAGTTGGTGCTCCGTGCTACCACAAGCCAAAAACTTCCTAGACTTCCTCCAGCATTCATTCTCAGAGTGGTTAGATTTTTCACAGTATTCACAAGTGACTTGAGGGGTCATGGCTAAACCACTAGAAGGCGCTCCCCTATTCTGAACCGGTCCACTACGACCTCCTCTGGATAAAGCTTCCCTAGGAGGTCCAGTAGTCCTTAATCCTCTCATTCCTTTTCCAATTTTAGAAGGCTGTGAACTCTTACTAGTCTGTCTAGAAGTACGACTAGAAAAGTTCCTCTTCATATTGTGAAAGTTTTTAACTTGCATTCTTGCACTTTCTACCCGTTGCGCTTTCTCTAAAGCCTCAGTAAATGTGGAGCTTTGAGCTGCAGCTAAGCCCTCCTGGATTTTTACATTAAGTCCCTGCACAAACCGCCTTATCCTCTTCCGCTCATTGGTTACCAATTCAGGGGCATATTTAGAAAGTTTAGTAAATTTTCCTTCGTATTCAGCTACACTAAGGGTCCCTTGTTTCAACTTGATAAATTCATCCTCCCTCTTTTCTTGAATCAGAGGTGGAAGAAATTTTTCATTAAACTCCCTCGTGAAATTCTCCCAAGTCCAAGGGGTTTGAACTCTCTCCCATTTTCCTTTTATCATGTCCCACCAAGCACGAACCACTCCCTCAAATTGGAAAGCAGCAAAATTCACTTGCCTATTCTCAGCATAGTCTAAGACGGCGAATATATTGGTCATTCTTTCCAACCAATTCTCCGCTACCTTAGGATCGGGTTCACCAACGAATTTAGGCGGATTAAACTTCAAAAATCTTTCTAAGGCTCGGTCCTCTCCTCTTTCTCGTCCCCCAAGTTGGTTAAGTGATCCAGGACCTTGCCTATCAGCTAAGCGTTCTAGGATGTCAGTCATCCTATTGATGGCAGTAGCCACTTGATTTTCCTCTATATTTTTCTGTCCCTGGGTCAGTCCAGTTGCCGATCCCTGGTCATCTCCATGAGATTGGGTCTGTCAAATCCCTCGCCCACGGTCTCGAGCACGGTCTCGACCACTTCTTTGTCCGTCCATTATCCTATATGTGCCTAGTGCAAGAAATAAATCAATTTCGAGAGAAAATGCTTAAAACAAGAATCAATCACGAAAGCATTGAAAATAACAATAATTTACATTCATTATCATTTCAAGTTCATACAATTAGCAAGTCATGGGAAAATCACAAAAATATAGCACGCAAGTGCTACAAGAGTACTTTTAGTCACAGAAGACTAAAGTAAAAGCAAGTGCCACAAAAGTTGGCCACACAGTCATGCAAAATACAATGGCTTCAGCACGTAGCATCACCCCTGCTAATCCTATTTACACCAGTCAAAAGGGTCAAAAGGGTCGATCACTAGGGACCTAGTCCACAGCAGGACTACCAGGCGGAATCTCCTCCTCAAGATCCTCCTCCGGATCCTCCTCCTGGACCGGGTTCTAAACTATATCCGCCACTCCTTCTATCATCTCAGTGGCATCAGCCAAGATCCTAGAAACTCGATCACGGACCTCCCCTCTTAATCTAGTAAGTCGAGCCCTAGTACTCTGGAGCTCCTCATGAACAACTGCAGCTGTAGCCACCTCGCCCTCTACTACCTCCTCAAGCTCAGCGATCCTCTCGCCCTGAGCACTAACCATCTATCTAAACTCGTCCACCTCGGCCTGTAAGTCTAAGTTGGCAGTAACCAACTAACGACGCTCGTCGTCCAATGCTAGCACAATGTGGTTCGGGTAGGCAAATGTCACCCTACATGGGCAACGAGGATATCTATCATAAGGTGTATATCGCACGCGAGTTCCTCCACTCAGAACTCGGTAGTAAATGGGCCTAGGAGGTTCTACGTGACCATTAGCATGGCCATTCCCATTAGCTGCCGGAGTCTCATTTTCATTTTCCATCCCTGCAAAATAATTACACTTTTTAGGTTAGAACCTTAATCGCTCACTCGCACGGATGTCACTTACAGTATGTCTAACTTAGTCACTAGTTCGCCCAAATATCACTTAAGGTATGACTAAGTCGTCCGGTCTCAGGTCTTAAGGGTAGAGTATCTAGTATATCTCCCATATAGATCTCTAACCTAGTGCTCTGATACCAACTGTGACGCCCCCACTTCTCCCTACGGTGAACCAGAGGGTATCCGCGGGACGCCTGCCCAACTCTTGCCAGGACTCAAGCAATTTCTATTCAAACTTAATGTAAAACTATTCAACAATACTAGATAAGTAAGAAAGTGCGGAAAACTTCCAAACTTAACAATATATATATAACGCTTATCCAATCATTACATTAAATTCCTAAAAGCTACATCAATATCCAAAATATATAACAACTAGGTACATCAAATATCCAAATCATACATTAAATTCTCAATAGTACAACCAAAAAGAGATCTAACCCAAAATATATTAGAAACCCTAAGCCAAAAATACATCAAAAGAGTTCCTCCAAGTATCATTCCATGCCCAATTCTGTTAAGGAAAACAAATCTACAGGGAGAGCAAAACGCTCGTGAGGCCAAGGACACACATGCAAGCACATAGTCCAAATAACAAGCCCAATTAACAAGTCACATAATAAAGTACAAGTAATTGTCAATTCCAATGAAATGTAAACAGAAACAATTCAAGGATATGGTAGCTCTCATGAGCTAAGTTCCACTTGCTTTGCTAGGGTCATTCGTATACCTTCCCGCGATGACTCTCCGTCAACCGGGTCGGTATTTTGAATTCGTAGATCTCCACTTACTTCTCATATCCGTCCACCGTACATACCACAACCGGGTCCGCACGTTATTTATGAGGCGATACTCAACGAGTATGCTAAGCAAGATCTCTCCAACAGATCAAACTTATCATGTGATTCTCATGGCTCACCGCGATTCCCGACCAAACCCATGTCGGCTCGAGTTTCAAGGTCGGCTTATGAGTTTGGGTGTCCCCCTTGTGTATTTGAGTGTCGAGGAGATTTACTCCAACGACGTATGCAGCCATAGCATATTATTTCAGGTCAAGTAAGCATTTGATGTATTCAAGCATTCAGGTCATGTCCAGCAGGTCATTTATTTCATGTCAAGCAAGTTAATCATGAGTTATTTATTTCAAATGAGAACGAGTGCGATAAAGTACACACTCGACTCCATTTTCAAAATCTCAAGTCATGAATAACAAGTAAACATGTATCAAGTCTACAGGAATTCAAGTAGTCATGCACTTGACACTCACCAAGTCAACCAAGGAGAATTGTTACTTGACACCCATGTCTACAATTTCCCCCTAGCATTGGACTAGTGAGAAAAGTCGGAACAAATGACCACAACTAGCATTGGACTAGTGTGGATTCGAGAAATTGACCACAACTAGCATTGGACTAGTGTGGTGAAGTCACACATCGGTTACAATCAAATAAATCATGTGAGACCTAATAAAAGCATGTAAACATATAAATCACACATAACACATAACACATAAGCATGATATCTAAATCCAAGACCCTAAGAAAGCGGTAACACATAGCACATAGACATGCAAAACACACATAAGACAAATAAAGCAAATAAAGCCCTAACTATTACATTCGGGGGAAGCCTACTACAATCTAAGAGGGGAAACAGAATAAAATAAATAAAATAATAACCTAGCTATTACAATTTTGGCATTCAAGTGCCTTTCAAATGATCGAAATTGAAAATAACTATACAAAACTAAAACAAATAATGTGGATAAATAAATAAATAAATAAAATGAAAACATTCAAAAGGCATGCAATTAAGCACATAAATCACATAGACACATAGGGTCAAATAAAGTGAAAATAAGGGATAGAGTATACCTTCCTTGCAATGGTAATCAAATGAGGGAAAAATAGCTTCAAAACAATAAAAGGGTCAAGACACCAATTAAATAGTAAAGTATAAACAAAATCACCAAATCCCTCCCAATTGCAACTTAAATGAAATCAAATAATGCATAATTTCCAAGAAAAGTAAATTATTGATCAAATTTCTAAAATAGAAAAACTACCAAGGACCCAATTGCAAATATTAACTAATCACTCAAGCCCAATTAACACATTTTGAAAAATTCACGGGTCCAAAAGCAAAGAAGGGGTCAAGTAATGGTTCAAATTGCAATTACTCTAGGACCTAATTGCAAGAAATCAAAACATGATTGGGCCTTTGTAGCATTAGATAGAAATTGGGGGGCCAAAGTGCAAATTTTTCATGCATGCATATGAAGCTTTCTTTATTTCTGCTGGTTTCTTTTATTTGCAACAGGTTGAGCTTCTCAACATGCAATCTCCCATCCTTCCTAACACAACTAACATCTCCGCCAGCCAAACATTCAGATTAAACAACAAGACAACCAAACTTTCTTTTCATCTTTAAACACAAAAATCCAGAGAGCAAGAGCATGCAAATCTAGCCAACCAAACTTCTGAGAAAAAGAACGTGAAGCAGGATAACACACAGAGAATCATTTCAACATTCTGCAAATCTCAATGCTTCCCCCCTTACCCAAAGCTGAACCCAAAATAAGCAAAAGAAAAGAGCCTACATACACACGAAACTGGTATTGCCTATGAACACCAAATTCTGCAAACCCATCTTTCGGCCGAACAAAATCTCAAACAGATCAAGAATAACGATAGCTACAAACAATGTCATTGTTGAGACCAACTGTTATGCTACACTTTGCTGCAAATAAATTGCAGCAAACGCATACAATGGCATCGCCATCCAACAACAAACAGACCCAACAGACAAAAACAAATCAAATCAAGGTCTTAATTCCCAAAGCAACCCGTTTTGCCGACCTCGCTGCAACAAGCCAAAGCTTTGAGGTTGTTGCAGCAAATTTTATGTGCAAAAAACAGTTAAGCAACATTTAAGTTCAGCCAACAAAATCCTCAATCAACCTTCCTACTACACAATCGTAAAACCTTTGGATTTAAACACAAAAGGATCGAAGCATAGGAACTTGCCAATTTGGAAATTTGTTTTACAGCTTGTGTATTCATTTTCTCAATTGCGGGCTTCATTACCAAACACTCGCATGGTGAAAATCAATTCCAATCCAACCAAACATGCACACATTATACTTATTACTGCTAAGAAACCAACGCAAGCAAACGAAGAAAAATGAGACAGCAATGGACGAAGCATCAATGAAAAGATTTTGCCGACTGTATGGTATCCTTCTGGGTTTCGTTCATCATATGCACAACAACCATGAACCTTAAGCAAGAACCGATGATTCAACCTCATAGATAACCTAGATTTCTACCTCAAAAACCCTAATTCAAACTCATCAAATCTTCTACTTCCCCCCCTCCGACCAGATTCACACAGAAATAAACATAAGGAGGATAACTTCAGTACGTCCCATATGCAGTGAGCTAAGAACAAACCCAGTGGAAGATGTTACCTTTTATCCCTTTCAAGGGAAAATCAAGGTCTGGGATGATGGAATAGGGGGTCTTCGTTCAACCGGAGAGTCTAATCTTCCCGGCTCGCAAGCTGTCCTTCTTTGGCTTCCTCAGCAGAATACTTGCTCCCTGGTTTTTCTTCTTTTTTTTCTATCTCACCGTCTTTCAATCTACTATGTTTCTTCCTTTCTTAGTTGCTTGCCCTCTATTCTTTCTTTTCCTTCTATCTCCAGTCCGCCCCCAGATTTTTATCCGCCGCCTCTCTCTTGCTATTTCTTTCCTCGGGTTCTCTCATACCCTAGCTCACCTCCAGCCGTCCCCTCTGTTTTCTTTTTTCTATCCCTCTGCCCTCTGTTTCTCAACCGCTAATCTTTTCCTCTCCCCATTTTTTCTCTCCAGCCCCAGACCCCTTTGGCCGTCCACTTAGCTTTCCTTTTATATCCTCTCTTTATAGCTACCAAAACTTCTAAACCTACATCTAATGGTGCTGCTGAAATCATCTTTTCTTGATGGTTTATGAACCCTTAGATGAGTTTTGTCCATGATGATCTTAGTGTAGGGATCAAAGCCAAGTGGTTAGGGAGAAAGTGATCCAATGGCGATGAAAAAAAATGGTGGGAAAAAGAAAATAGGATTGTGTTGCATTTCCTTGTATTTTCGCTTCATGTTTCTGCTCAAAAACGAAATATGGAGATAGAGTTCGGATCACATGAAGTTCACACAAGCGTGAGCTTGGTCTGACACCTCTTCTCTCTTTTTTAATTTTTAATGCTAAAAATGCCTAACGAGATAAAGGATTAAATAAAAACAAATAAAGATAAATAAATTACTATCTAGAATGCCAAAATGAAAAAATAAAATCATGAGATTAATAAGGTAAAATAAATGACAATTATCAATAAATAAATAAAATAAAATAAAATAAAAAATTTGGTGTTTACATTTTGCCCCTCTTTGTCTGAGTTTCGAAGAAGCTCGAAACAAAGAAGTAGACACCAAATGCTCACCTGTGGCTATTCTGCTGCAAATTAATCGAACGACTGACATTCTTGAAATGAGAACTGACCCCGACAAAATTTTTTAAAAATGGAACTGACTCAGATGAGAAATTTAAAACGAGACTGACCTCCTGAACAAGAAATTTAAAAGGGGACTGACCCCGACAAGAAATTTAAATCATGGGATTGACCTGAACAAGAAATTTAAATGGGACTGACCCCAACAAGAAATTTAAAAGGGGACTGACCCGAACAGGAAATTTAAAAGGGGACTGACCCCAACAGAAAATTTAAATGGGACTGGCCCGAACAGAAAATTTAAATGGGACTAGCCCGAATAGAAAATTTAAAATCATGGGATTGACCCGAATAAACTTTAAATCATGGGACTGACCCGAACAAAATTTAAAATCATGGGACTGACCCGAACAAACTTTTAAATCATGAGACTGACTTGAACAAACTTTAAAATCATGGGACTGACCCGAATAAACTTTAAATCATGAGACTGACCCGAATAAAAATTTAATGCTCACTAGTGGGACTAACCCATGTTCAGTGGCAGTGGAAATGAAATGCTCACTGGTGGGACTAACCCATGTTCAGTGGCAGTGGAAATGAAATGCTCACTAGTGGGACTAACCCATGTTCAGTGGTGATGAAAATAAAATGCACACTAGTGGGACTGACCCATGTTTAGTGACAATGAAAATGAAATGCACGTTAGTGGGACTGACCCATGTTTAGTGGCAATGAAAATAAAATGCACACTAGTGGGACTGACCCATGTTTAGTGGCAATGCAAATGAAGTGCTCACTGGTGGGACTGACCCATGTTCAGTGGCAATGAAAACGAAATGCTCGCTAGTGGGACTGACCCATGTTTAGCGGCAATGAAAATAAAATGCACACTAGTGGGACTGACCCATATTTAGTGGCAATGAAAATAAAATGCACACTAGTGGGACTGACCCATATTTAGTGGCAATGCAAATGAAGTGCTCACTGGTGGGACTGACCCATGTTCAGTGGCAGTGAAAACGAAATGCTCGCTAGTGGGACTGACCCATGTTTAGCGTCAATGAAAATAAAATGCACACTAGTGGGACTGACCCATGTTTAGTGGCAGTGAAAACGAAATGTTCACTGGTGGGACTGACCCATGTTCAGTGGCAATGAAAATGAAATGCTAGTATGGATGCAGAAACTGTATAAAATTTACTTGAAAAATCATCCAAAAATTTGCCCCAGTGATGAATTGGTCAGTGGGATTAAACCCGAGCCTGCCGTGAAAATTGGTCAGTGGGATTAAACCCAAACCTGCCTTGAGAAGCGGTTAGTGGGATTACACCTGAGCCTGCCTTGATAATAAGTCAGTGGGATTACACCCGGGCCTGCCTTTGGCAAATTGGTCAGTGGGATTAAACCCAAACCTGCCTTGAAAATCGGTCAGTGGGATTAGACCCGAGCCTGCCATAAGAATCGGTCAGTGGGATAGCACCCGAGCCTGCCGTGAAATTAGCCCCAAAAATTAAGTGTGATTGTCAAAAGGGGAAGATAGAAGGGAGCGCGGCGGACGCTGAGACATCGCCAACAAGAATTCAATTTGATTTTTCAAGAAATAAGAAATTGAATTTGATTTTTTTTTATATTTGATTTTTCTGATTTTTCTGACTTTTGATTTTTATTTTTTTTTGGATTTTCTAATTTTTTGAATTTTTTTTGGATTTTTTCTTTGATTTTTTTTGGAATTTTTTTTTGAACTCTTTTTGGAATTTCTTTTGAAAAATTTTTGATATTTTCGAGAGAATCTTTTTCAAAAATAATTTGCCCCAGTGTAGGGCCCTTCTTTTTTTTCTTTTTCCGGTATCGGTCTTCCACATTACTTGATGTTTCTCCATCGATTTCAGCCATGAATACCTGCACAGGGGGCTTGTCAAAGTACAACATGCACTTAAATTTCTTATTTTATTTTAAAATCAATGCAACTACTACTCATGAAAAGAGCAGCGTGTTTGGTTTGACATCCTCAAATGTATTTACAAACAATTTGCCCTAACGTGGGCTTATTTTGTGAAATTTCAAAAATAAAAATTTGCCCCAGTGTGGGCCTATTTAATTTGCAAAAACTTTGTTTGGATGACGTTCCATTTGTTTGAGCAAAGTAAGAAACTATGTTTCCTATTAGAAAATTTCATGATGAATTTCTCGAAATAATACCAAATTACAGAAGATTTCTTCCTCATCTTAGTATCGATGCTTAGAGTAATGGGTCCCCACTTCTTGTTAAATCGTCTTTCAAGACCAATCAAGTGATCTTATTTCTGATTTTGAGGTGGCTAAGGAAAATGAGAAGTCAAGATTTGTCTTGTTCTTGTGCCCAAAATTGTATGTAATCCATTCAATATCACATCTTAGTGAAAGCAAATAGTTTGTCACCCTCATTTCTTAAGAAAACTTAGTCAACATATAAGCTTTTAGGCTTGTAACGTATGGGCAGAAACGATAGCTAAACATGTGAAAACTGGTTATACCCTTATGATTACAAATGATTGATGGATTTCTTATGAGCATAATCCTCACTTTGGGTTGTCATGAAGGATAAGTCAGCGATGGACTTTATAAGCTTATAATGTGGCTTGAAAACGATAGTTAAAGAATATGACTTCAAGGTCATTGCACCGAAGATCGCATTTTTCCAAAATTGCCTCTATTTTGAACTTAAAGATCTTAGATTTGGTGACTTTCCTCATCACTTAACGGGGACTTCACCATCAAATCTTTTCATTTTCTTTGCATTTATTTTTGCTTTTTCCATTTCATTTCAAAGGTGCCCTGGCGGATTTTTAGATGATGAGTAATGTTAATTTCACAGCTAATCAATTCAAAAATACATCTAAAAAATTTTCTAACATCAGAATATGCGCATCACTTGCCAATTAATTAGAAAGTTTCTTAACAGAGATATTGTAAAAAAATGGAAGTCAGGACTTTTAGCTTTTGTAATGGGGTCTGGTGGGGTGCTTAGAAAAGTTAAGACTTGAAAGCGGATTTTCAAAAGTGGTTTAAATGATTTGAGACCGCATTATTGCGCCAACCCTATTTTAGGGTTAAATCAAAGTTTGCCCCAATTCAATCTCCATTGAGGTTTTTTTCTCTTTCATTTGTTTCTTTTTCGGCCTTGTGCCATTCTTTTCCAAAAATTTGCCCCAGTTTATGCTCAACAGAGGTTCTCTTTTCTTTTCTTTTCCTTTTGATTTTGTTGCTTTATCACTTTTCATCTCTTGGGACTTTTCTTTCTTTTCAACTCAAACTTGCCCCAGTGTGGGGTTTGCGATTCTCAGGGGTTGCCAAACGAAGTAATTTATTCTGAAGGTTCAAAAGGAATAACTAGGGATAGAATGTCTGATTGGAAAAGAAGAGGGCCTGACTTTTATTCCGTTCCTTACATTAACTCTGAAAGGAAACTTTCATTAATGGGAAATTCTTGCTTGTATCTGAATTAACTGACTGAGAAAGACCATTGTTCATCCATATCTGTGAAACATAGGTGATCCGCCGGACAAAACTCTTCCTTTTCTTTTCTCTTCTTCTTTTTTAAAATTGAAACCCAGGTGGAATCAAATTTCCCCAATTTGCGGTTCCCTCCTTCTTCTTGAATTTTAGCATTTTTGCCCTCTTTTTTTTCTTTTTTTTTTTCCTCTTTTGAAAAATCCTCCAATTTCCTTCCCCGGTGTGGGGTACGATCATAAGTGCTTTTGAAAAGAACCATCTATTTTAGCTCAAAGGGGGATGCAAGGGATAAATAGTGTTTAGATTGTAGAAACGATGGCCAAAGCATCATTCTTACATCTCATGACAACCAAAGGAACGACATGCTTATTGAGAATCCATTCCCTTTTGATATTTGAAAATCTTCAAATGTAAGGTAGTGGTCATTAAGGCTCTTATTTGAAACAAAATTATTCTTCTTTATTCTTTATTCTTTTTTTTTTTAAGGCTCAAATGGGGGAGCAAATGATAAAATCTATGTAGATAGAGAAACGAACGCTTGAAGTGTCATTCCAAATTTTCAAAACAAACAAGAATAATGCACATTTTTGCTTTCACTGAGATGTGAATTGAATATAATTAGACACAGTGGACATTTCTCAAGCAAAGATTGCTCCAATTTGTAATTTATCAATCAATGTGACTGATTTTATTTTGGGCTAATAGAAGTGGGCAAAAATATGAATTGTACAGTGAAGGAGAAAAGATATCTCATTGGATTTTTCGAGTGACCTCTTTTAATTTTGAACACTCTTATTGTACAGTTCGGATCACCAATCTAGTGTACGTAAAGATTTTAGAAAGCATACACTTGTGAATTTTCAGGCTAGAGGTTAAAAAAAAAATCCCTATTTGGTCTTATTTCTTAAAATTCATCATGAAACCTCCAATGAGCAACAATTAAAGAATGAAATGTACATGAACATACACAAAACAATAAGTGTCCAAAAACTTTACTGCTGGAAAAAGTTTAAAACAAAATTTTTCGTTCAACTATAATACAATAAGAAAAGAAAACTTCTAACAAGCTCCACATATATACACTTTTTGTCTCCCTTTCTTTTGGAACAAAATGTATTAACAAATCAAATAAATAGAATTTTCCCTTGAAAAAACAATTATAAAGTCTCTCAGAAACCTTAACCTAGAGCTTTCAGATGGATTTTTCATGTTTTCATTGTAAGGTCTGCCCAAGAATCAAGTAATACTTGTAATTTTCAAATTTTATCAGACATAGAAAAATATTTTCACCTTATTAAAGCATTTTTTATGAATGCAGGGGAGGGGAAAACAAAAGAAAAAATACCCCGAGTTAGTAAGTAAGACTATAAAATCGGTATGCATGTCCTATTGGGGAACCCTTTTATGCCAAGGGTAGGCCTAGCATGAAAATGCAATCCTCTAGGGTATGCACCATACAATACCTGATGAATCCGATCCACTGATTGGGTAAAAAAATGATTTGAAAAACTTGGCCAATTGGAGTGAGAAGAGACGTTTGTCCTAAAAAATGAGGACGAAGTCCGAATGGATTGCTTGTTTTGATCGACACATAAAATGATGTGAGAAAGAGCCTACTCTTGACAGGATTGCAATGTTTAGATTAGGTCATTCAGTGAACCTTAGACCAAACCCTAAGAGAGGAAAATCGGGTCAAATGGATAGGATGAAGTTGATGATTTATTCAAAATTGACTAGATTACCTTAAAAAGGGTAAAATGGTCAAATGTATTGAATTAAATTTGATTATTTATTCAAAATTGAATGGATAACCCTAAAAATGAATTAAACTAATCAAATGAATTGAATGAAATCAATTGATCAAACAGATCGAGTGAAATGATGATTTATTCAAAATCGATCGAACTGCCCTAAAACTAGGCAAATTGGTCAAATGGATCGGACGAAATTGATGATTTATTCAAAATCGATAAGATTGGCCTAAGAATAGGTAAACTAATCAAATGAATTGAATGAAATTAGTGATCTATTCAAAATCGACTAGATTGCCCCAGAAATGAACAAATTGATAAAATGGACTGGATGAAATTGATGAATAAAATGGTCCAATGGATTGAATGGAATTGACAGCTTATTTAAAAAAAATCAATCTATCCATTGGTAGTTTCAAAAAATTTATTGCGATGCGTTAGTCTATTAGCCTTCTAATATCAAAATTTGGCCTCAATTTATTTACCGTCTCAACAGTGAGGAAAATATTGGTGAATTTCTTCAAGTTAATGTCCTCTAACCAAGGGAATTTTACCAAATATGTAAAAATGGCCAACAGATGATTGTTAAATGGCCATATCCTAATGTGCCCAAAGTTGTTGTGTTATCAGGGAAAAATTGGATCCTATCTTATCTCGTGCACTACCCCTTTGGATGGTACAAAATGTAAACGTGCAAGTCTCCTTGGATTAAGTATTCGAGACACGAGGTGGCTTATTCCTAACATGGGATCCCCTAAATGGCATTCCCTTTCTAGGGTTTATGCATGATGCCATTTTATCAAAGCGCATAAATATGCAGTACACAAATGAAACGTGACCTAAAGGGAACCTCCTTTAGTATGCCGGGGTGAGCCTAAAATAAAATGTATTCATGCTGCAAATACGAAGCATTGAATTTAAACGTGTCATACCAAATAAAGTAGGCTCCTAGAGAGTACCATGCCAGGACTCTTATTTTCTAGGGCTTATGAATGCAATAAAGACAAAAACCAAGAAAAGTTAGTTCAATAAATACACATAACACATTGTAGCAATGCAATACAAAGAGATAAAGCAATAAGAGGGGTTGGATCCCTCCCCTCGTGAATAGTGTCCCTAATAGGGTAAGGCAGACTCTACCCTAGGTAAACTATCGTGGATGCATGAGGTTGGGTTTCACTAATGCATCTAGACTCGATAGGTTTTAGGTCCCCGAGCCTTCAGATTTGGAAATCAAGGGTCATCAATCCCAAGGTTCTTTGTCGGTGGCTCGAGCGATTCCCCAGACATTGCTACGCACACATCGTGTCACGGCTACATGTCATGAGTGAATCTATCAAAAATCCTCGACTTTCGACTAAAAGTTAAAGACTATCAACCCCAAGCTTAAAATGGAAGATTGAATGACCTCTCAGATCATGCTGCGCACATATCGTGTCGCGATCACACGTCCAAGTGGGTCACCTAATCCTAATAGGGTGGAGTGACGTGACAAGCCACTAAAAGAAAAATAAAGGAGGGATAAATAATAAAGCGTATGCACGTATGCTAGTGCTCCTTTTTGGAGGGGAGGGATCGAGAACCAATGCGAGGCTCTAGGGTAATGACCCCCCATCCCAATGCAATGCAAAACGCGGGATAAAATAAACTATCCATTCATCAAATCAAACGTAGGCGAATGGGTGAGGAAATGAGTTGATACGCGCGAAATGCAAAAATCCTAAAAAGAAAAAAATGCAATGCTAAACATCCAAATGTAATATATAAGAAGGTTAAAAGAAGAAAAGAATCGACTAAATCAAATGCTCAGACTCTCTAAGTCCCCAGTGGAGTCGCCAGCTGTCGCGCCCCATTTTTTGAAAACATAAATAAATGGTTTAAAAAGTGAATTTTGATTCAATTTTTGGTTGGAAAATGAATTTTTGATTTAAAAAGAAAATGAAAAAACATGGGTCTAAATGGGACATGAAAATGCGACGATTTGACCCAAAATATAATTTAAAAAGGGTTTATTGAATGAAAAATGAAGTCACCACTTGGTATAGAGTTAAGGTGTACCAAGTCACCTAAAATGAAATTTTAAAGAAAAAATGGAAAAACCCTTTTTAAATGACTCCAAATCCACGTAAATCAAAGAAAAAGATTCGAGAGTCACATTTGAAGAAAGGGAAGGCAAGGATAAAAATCCGAGGCACCCTTTCGATCTAACCAAGGCTAGTTGCGTGATTTAGTTAAGGATTTTCTTATTTTAACCAAAAGATTTATCACATATGGACGTGCTATATGAATGCAACCCTAGACCTAGGAGGGTATCGGGGGGTCAAAATTTCTCTTCAAAACTCAATTGATGCTAATCACATTAATTGTGATGCCCAATGCGGATTCTTTGGAGAGGTCACGAATAATGCAGAAAATATGAGACTCTAAGAAAAGAAATAAAAAATAATTATAGAAATATGCATGTCTTAAAGAAGTGCATCATGTCGGGTACGGGGGGCTAATGTTCGTGATTCAATTTTCCCTTTTAGTAGAAGGAATACGGGCGTGCTAAGGCTAGAAGAGCAAAACTCGTCCATATCCCATATCCAAGGGGGTATTCCCTAATCTAATCAAGCAAATGCACTACCCTAATCCTAATTTTAAAATAAAATGCAATTCTAATGTTATGTTTTCATACCAAAGGGGTAAGGAATATATATATAAGGGAAAATACGTAATAAGGGATATGAGTAGAAGGGAATACGGGATAAATGATGTACATATATAAGAAAGTGTCATGCAACATGGTAAAACCCTAAAAAGTAAAAACATGCATGAGATGAAGTGATTTTATCACACGACCATGATCTAACGCTCGAGGGGCTCCTAAGGGTCTAGCGTTGGACTAACCCATGTCTACAATTTCCCCATAGCATTGGACTAGTGAGAAAAGTCGGAACAAAGGACCACAACTAGCGTTGGACTAGTGTGGATTCGAGAAATTGACCACAACTAGCATTGGACTAGTGTGGTGACGTCACACATCGGTTACAATCAAATAAATCATGTGAAACCTAATAAAAGCATGTAAACACATAAATCACACATAACACATAAGCATGATATCTAGATGCAAGACCCTAAGAAAGCGGTAACACCTAGCACATAGACATGCAAAACACACATAAGGCAAATAAAGCAAATAAAGCCCTAACTATTACATTCGGGGGAAGCCTACTACAATCTAAGAGGGGAAACGGAATAAAATAAATAAAATAATAACTAACTATTACAACTTTGGCATTCAAGTGCCTTTCAAATGATCGAAATTGAAAATAACTATACAAAACTAAAACAAATAATGTGGATAAATAAATAAATAAATAAAATGAAAACATTCAAAAGGCATGCAATTAAGCACATAAATCACATAGACACATAGGGTCAAATAAAGTGAAAATAAGGGATAGAGTATACCTTCCTTGCAATGGTAATCAAATGAGGGAAAAATAGCTTCAAAACAATAAAAGGGTCAAGGCACCAATTAAATAGTAAAGTATAAACAAAATCACCAAATCCCTCCCAATTGCAACTTAAATGAAATCAAATAATGCATAATTTCCAAGAAAAGTAAATTATTGATCAAATTTCTAAAATAGAAAAACTACCAAGGACCCAATTGCAAATATTAACTAATCACTCAAGCCTAATTAACACATTTTGGGAAATTCACGGGTCCAAGAGCAAAGAAGGGGTCAAGTAATGGTTCAAATTGCAATTACTCTAGGACCTAATTGCAAGAAATCAGAACATGATTGGGCCTTTGTAGCATTAGATAGAAATTGGGGGGCCAAAGTGCAAATTTTTCATGCATGCATATGAAGCTTTCTTTATTTCTGCTGGTTTCTTTTATTTGCAACAGGTTGAGCTTCTCAACATGCAATCTCCCATCCTTCCTAACGCAACTAACATCTCCGCCAACCAAACATTCAGATTAAACAACAAGACAACCAAACTTTCTTTTCATCTTTAAACACAAAAATCCAGAGAGCAAGAGCATGCAAATCTAACCAACCAAACTTCTGAGAAAAAGAACGTGAAGCAGGATAACACACAGAGAATCATTTCAACATTCTGCAAATCTCAATGCTTCCCCCCTTACCCAAAGCTGAACCCAAAATAAGCAGAAGAAAAGAGCCTACAAACACACGAAACTGGTATTGCCTATGAACACCAAATTCTGCAAACCCATCTTTCGGCCGAGCAAAATCTCAAACAGATCAAGAATAACGACAGCTACAAATAATGTCATTGTTGAGACCAACTGTTATGCTACACTTTGCTGCAAATAAATTGCAGCAAACGCATACAATGGCATCGCCATCCAACTACAAACAGACCCAACAGACAAAAACAAATCAAATCAGCGTCTTAATTCCCAAAGCAACCCATTTTGCTGACCTCGCTGCAACAAGCCAAAGCTTTGAGGTTGTTGCAGCAAATTTTATGTGCAAAAAACAGTTAAGCAACATTTAAGTTCAGCCAACAAAATCCTCAATCAACCTTCCTACTACACAATCGTAAAACCTTTCGATTTAAACACAAAAGGATCGAAGCATAGGAACTTGCCAATCTGGAAATTTGTTTTACAGCTTGTGTATTCATTTTCTCAATTGCGGGCTTTATTACCAAACACTCGCATGGTGCAAATCAATTCCAATCCAACCAAACATGCACACATTATACTTATTACTGCTAAGAAACCAACGCAAGCAAACAAAGAAAAATGAGACAGCAATGGACGAAGCATCAATGAAAAGATTTTTCCGAAACTGTGTGGTATCCTTCTGGGTTTCGTTCATCATATGCACAACAACCATGAACCTTAAGCAAGAACCGATGATTCCACCTCATAGATAACCTAGATTTCTACCTCAAAAACCCTAATTCAAACTCATCAAATCTTCTGCTTCCCCCCCTCCGACCAGATTCACACAGAAATAAACATAAGGAGGATAACTTCAGTACGTCCCATATGAAGTGAGCTAAGAACAGACCCAGTGGAAGATGTTACCTTTTATCCCTTTCAAGGGAAAATCAAGGTCTGGGATGATGGAATAGGGGGGTCTTCGTTCAACCGGAGAGTCTAATCTTCCCGGCTCGCAAGCTGTCCTTCTTTGGCTTCCTCAGCAGAATACTTGCTCCCTGGTTTTTCTTCTTTTTTTTCTAGCTCATCGTCTTTCAATCTACTATGTTTCTTCCTTTCTTAGTTGCTTGCCCTCTATTCTTGCTTTTCCTTCTATCTCCAGTCCACCCCCAGATTTTTATCCGCCGCCTCTCTTGCTATTTCTTCCCTCGGGTTCTCTCATACCCTAGCTCACCTCCAGCCGTCCCCTCTGTTTTCTTTTTTCTCTCCCTCTGCCTTCTGTTTCTCAGCCATTAATCTTTTCCTCTCCCCCTTTTTTCTCTCCAGCCCCAGACCCCTTTGGCCGTCCACTTAGCTTTCCTTTTATATCCTCTCTTTATAGCTACCAAAACTTCTAAACCTACATCTAATGGTGCTGCTGAAATCATCTTTCCTTGATGGTTTATGAACCCTTAGATGAGTTTTGTCCATGATGATCTTAGTGTAGGGATTAAAGCCAAGTGGTTAGGGAGAAAGTGATCCAATGGCGATGAAAAAAAACGGTGGGAAAAAGAAAATAGGATTGTGTTGCATTTCCTTGTATTTTCGCTTCATGTTTCTGCTCAAAAACGAAATATGGAGATAGAGCTCGGATCACATGAAGCTCACGCAAGCGTGAGCTTGGTCTGACACCTCTTCTCTCTTTTTTAATTTTTAATGCTAAAAATGCCTAACGAGAAAAAGGATTAAATAAAAACAAATAAAGATAAATAAATTAATATCTAGAATGCCAAAATGAAAAAATAAAATCATGAGATTAATAAGGTAAAATAAATGACAATTAACAATAAATAAATAAATAAATAAAATAAAATAAATAAAAATTTGGTGTCTACAAGGAGAATTCGAAAAACTCCATTTCCTTAAGATTCGGAAATTTCAGTTTTGATACGAGATCTTTGAAAAATCACATCTCACTCTTTACAAGTCCAAAATTGGAAAACTTAGTACTGTTGGAAATCTCTTAGGAAGTACTAAAAGTTCCTAGTAGCCATCTTTCCAGGATTCTAAATGGAAGGTATCCGAAAATTAGCTCAAAGTTGTTGTTTTGGGGCATTGAAGACAGGTTTAAGTTGGTTTTTGGTCAACTTTGAAAATTTGGCAAAATTCACTTGATTTGAACTAACCTCTCGAATTTGGAAATTTGTTAGGGTTGCAATCCACGTTTAAAACAAAATAAACGGAACGAGAATCAGAGTTTTGAGCACCAAGATACAATAGCTCAAAGTTGGTGAAAAATCGAAACTGTTAAGCCAATTTTCCAGATTTAAGTTCCAAACTTTGGGACTTTAGTTAGGTATCGAAATGGACTCGGAAGAGTGCCAAATTAGGTATGAATATACTACCATATAAGGGCCACTCCTTTGCCAAATTTCATAGAAAAATATGTTCGTAAATTGGTTAACGAGACCGTTGAAATCACAAGAAATTCTAAGGCTAAGCTGCCTTTGAACTTCCGTTTTGCCGTTTCCAAGCATTTAGTCAAGAAACATTTCAAACCTGGTCCATTCCAGTAGGTAATGTCTAAAATATGTCCAAGGTACATTTGATAGGTGATATACACTAAGAAGTTTCGGATAACAAGTTCCAAATCATTGTTAGTTTCAAATCTGTCCAAATGCATGGTATTTCTTCACAATACCAGATTCCAATTTTGGTCATAAATCACTCAATTCAACTCGAAATTGAGCATGGTTGGTGGCGTTGGAAAACACATTCATAGAGATACAATTTTTTAGAAGAAACTATTTTCAAAATCTGTCCACAACTAGCCCACATTTAAGCATCAAGTTGTAGTTCATGTTCTGCCTTCCAGTGAACCAACGAAACAGTGCAGCTAAGTTCAAATAGTTGGTGTGGTTCACTCAGGTGGAATCAGAACGTGCATTTTATACCGTTGGAAATTTGGGAATATTTAGTTTCCAGTGCCGCAAATGGAACTCGATTTCGACATCGGGACAAAGAGTTATAGTCTAAACAAAATCACTGCCAAAGTAATACGGGACACAATTCCAGTTTTGGCAAATTTTCTAAATCTCAACATGCACTCACCCAAATCACGTAAAATTTTGAGAAAACTTTTTACACAACATATATTACACATTTGCATCAGAAAGAAGTCAATTGGACTTCAAGAAAGTACACTAAAATGCACGAAAATGGCAGGGCAGAATCGGCACCTTCACATGCAACCCTTCATTTGACTTCCTTTTCACTTTTATCACTTAACTCTACTAAATTAACACTTAATCAACACAATTAACATCCAATCTTATCAAATCAGATCATCAAAGTCATTGTGGGATTTCATAGAGCCCACTCACCAATTTTCTAACAATTTAAAGCTGCCCATGAGAATCCAAGAGCTCATGAGTGTAATCTATCTTCCATAAATCAAGAATTAAGTGGTTGATCATTATTACTTTCTTAGAGAGCCAAGATAGAAATTTTGGTCACTTTGAGCTGGAGAAAAACTGTGAGAGGCAGCTCTTTTCCTAGCTTATCTTGATCACCAAGTGATTTGAGTGTTGTGTGTAAAATTTGGAGGTAATTTGAGCAAGGAATTGAGGAGAAAAAGTGGAGGAATTTTCTGGTCTTGTTCTTCCTTTGTTGCTCGGCTGTTTGAGTGTATGTGAGGAAGGAAATTCTGATGTTATTAGCTTCTAAGGTAGGCTTAAAACTGGTGGCTCAAATTTGCTCAAAGTTGTCCACTAAAATAATGCACGTGCGCGTGCGTTTCGTGCTCGATTCCTCTCGAGTTTATTGCACTAGTGCACTAAACCTCTAATGCACTTACATTCATATTATTATTATTCACTCTTAATAGTCCCAAAATAATGGTCTAAAGCTCCTCAATTACTCGCGCGCGTAAAAACGCATATGTCTAATTTAAGCGCGAGATAGTGAAATTTATAAGAAGTTCTTATAACAGTAATATAACTAACTAACCTTTGAACACTTATACATAAAAATACCTATTTTAGGACTAATGTACAAGTCTCCAATTTTCCAAGTTTATTGTATTCTCGAATCGATTTCCTCCTGAGGAGCGTTTTTATTTTCTTTGTTCCAAACCATCCATGATGTTCCGTCGCTCTAGGTGGACTAAAACCATACAGAGCAATTCTCCTGAAAATACAGCCTGTTCCGACATACATTGGACCTTGTAATCCATCAAAAGCCCTCATACTCACATCAAAAAATACGGTGTTGTGGTTTGCATACCGATCATTTGGATCAATCCCCTCGAATCGTTGAGGGAATTGTACGTAACAAATTCTGTCACCACCTCGGTCTAGCATAAAACACATTCCCTCCCTCAATGCCAAGAGTTATAGATATAGTGGTCACAGTCCAAATTAAGAATGAAAGGGCCGTTGGACATAATTGCCCTGGCACGGACTAGAGCATTCATGGCTCTAGCTTTCTTGTTGTGTTCAAAACCACGCCGCTTCTCACGAGAGACATAAACCAGCATTGGCAGCCGGATATCAACTTCTGCTGTATCAATCAAGTTGTCCTTATCAGCTTCAGTCCCAAAAACTGGCTCTGAATTAGGCGGCATCAACATCATCTGAAAGAGCGAAACAAGATATTAGCAATGAAGAATCACATCAGACTAAAGGAGGAAAATTGCACCAAAGCCAAGAAGTAAAAATGCAATTTACCTGAATAATGCCCTCATGATCACCTTTTGAATGACCTTCCTCTCCCGATGTCCAAGTTCCGGGCCAATGAGAGCCATTGAACATCCAAGTAGCCTTTGGGGCCTTAACGGCTTCTGAAAGATTGTCCCCAAGTTCAAGCTGTTTCTTCCTAGCCCTTAAGCTCTGCTTGAGCATTGTATGCATTCGATCTTCTCCTTATTGACTCCGGCAAGGCATTTATCCTGACTTTGAATTCATCATACTCTCTTTTCACTCTTCTCCTGTCCCTCACAAAATCAATTTTCACTTTGTTCTTGAGAGGATCACTCTTCTGACTAAAGTATGCCTCCGGATTGCGAGGTACAATGTTGTGTTTCCTACAGAAGGGAACCCAAGATTTTGAAAAGCTTGCAGCCTCGGCAAGAGCCTCAAATGTCACCAGAGAACTTCCATCATCAGATAGATAACATGTCACCTTCTCCATCGGATAATCAACTGCAAGTATAGAAAGAATAGTGTTTGCAGTAACTAGAG
Organism: Coffea eugenioides; assembly: GCF_003713205.1. Taxonomy (NCBI): domain Eukaryota; kingdom Viridiplantae; phylum Streptophyta; class Magnoliopsida; order Gentianales; family Rubiaceae; genus Coffea; species Coffea eugenioides. Next base: position 8,393,251 of record NC_040035.1, read on the forward strand.
GTGGCTCTTTGTCTGGATCAGCTGTAGAGACAAATACATCAATCCCTGGAAGGTCAGATAATGTTTTGGGATTGTTGAGGTTTGGATCGGATGATTCAAATCTCTGCTTCAGAACCGACAGGTCAGTCACCCTTTTCACAGGGCAAAGCTTAGGTAGCTGATCAAGAAGCCAAGACAGTGCAAACCAAAATTCACAGACAACAGACATTATCCATAACCACATTGCTTCATGATTAGGATGTGACACCCTCCATGTAAGGAAACAGGCAAGTGCAGCAAGACGAAGAGCCATCAGTAATCTACACAGCCAAGCCAACATAAGCTTGCGTCAATTTGAATTTTTCGGTAACAATGTCCTACTAACTATATATATATGCACAAGTGGAGGAATAAAAGGAATTTGCATTTCTTAAACTATTCAAGGTCCTAGAGCGTAGCAAAGATGAAAAAGTCAGAGCAACAGTGGACTGAATCTCATACGACATAAATTAGTCAATGATCAATCGCAGATTAGAGAAACATATCCTTGTCCGATAACATGCTAGTAAATTCTTCAAAGTAAGATCTTTTTCATCATGGAAAAACCAAAAAATGTATAACAATTGAGCAGAACAAGTAAACAAGAACTAGAAAACAAAACTCTGGTTGGTTTTGGTTCTGACCTGTAGGGACTGATTATTGCAGTAGAAATTCCAACTTTCCTAGTTAAGGGCTTGTTTCTCCGGTCCGTGAAATCGGGAGGATTTTGATGTCGCTCAGTTCCCATTCCAGACACGTATCCATCTCTAGGCCAAACTGCATTTCCATACCCATAAGTTCCTTTGGTCTCAAACAGCCATTGTGCATGATCAAAATCATGGTTTGGATTCTTGAAAGACTGAACCAAAGAGTAATTCTCTCCCACTCTGATTCGCGGTTGGGACCGTGGCTCATCCTGAATTTCGTCATCAATAACATCTCCCCTGTAAGGCTCTTTGCAACCGGGGCATCTTCCGGCTCCATTTTCAACGCAATCAAAGAAGCAATCCCTGTAAATCCTGAAACCACACTCGCACTGCATTTTGGAATTCCTATCAAGAGCTTTCTCATCACAGCCCTCGATTTCACATACCAGATTTGATTTTGTCTTCACATTTGGTAGCTCAACTTCCTCGGAGCTTTTCCTGACGTGAGCTCGAGTCACCGAATTGTGTCCTCCGGTAAAAATGGTATCTTTGATGAAGCCTGCACTAGGAATTCCCCTGCTTTTGCTTCTGTCTAGAGGGCTGTTCTGAGATCCAGCGATTATCCGGTTATCAGGGGTGGGAGGAATGTGAACTGTGTAGGCGACAAACTCCTCGGTGCTGTCTTTGGAGAAAGAAAGATACCTCGCAGTAGTATTGGAAGAAGAAGCTTTGCCTCCACTGGAAGCCCTCAATCCTCTTCCACTCAGGGGTGAATTCGGATTGTTTGATAAGGAATGACGCCGGATTGGACTAGTCAAGGCGATTCCATGGCCCCCACCACCACCTGAGGTAGAGACCGTAATTGTCATAGGAGATGAGGATGGAGAATCAACACCCATTTTCACCAATTTTTTGTTCTCCTTTTCTTCGGGGAAAACGGGTATGACAAGAAGGAAACAGAAATCGGCAGCTGTATGAGAACAAAGATCAGAAATTCATGGTAAGCAGAGAAAGCTGATGGGTATTTTTGAGGGGCAAAAGAAGAAGAAGGAAGGTCTGAACTCTGGGTAGGGAAGCTATGGTATAAATTTGAAATTTTGTGGGGTTTAGACAGATATGGATTTCCATGTAACGGTCGACTGATTATGGTCGTTGGTTAGGAGAAATCGGACGGCGCTTCTTTGGACTTAATAAAATGCCCGTTTGTGACGCTGAGATGTCCGAAAGTTTTGAAGAAAGTTAAAAAAAAAAAAAAAAAAAAAAGGTCCTCTGCCCTGCCCACAATGCAAGGATCAAAATGGGCCCGACTTGAATTTCAACGGCCGGTCCAGTTTTTTTTTTAGTATAGCAGTCTCATGATCGTAATAATTTACAAGAGCCTCCGTGAGCTTTGGCATATTCGAAACAAGCCCCTCTAGGGTGGGTTTTCTTGCATTCTGTTCAATAACAACTTATGCTTCCTTCATTTCACTTTGATAGTTTTGTTTTCCTTTTTCATCCATCCTAAATTATAGTTCATTTTTTTCAATTGAAGAATATAGTTAACTTTAATTTCTCTAAACTACCCTTATTTAATATAGGGTAAAAAAACAAAAAAGCCATTTTTGGTTAAGTGAACATACAGAATAACCCCCGTGATTTCAAAATACACAATCCGACACCTTGTAATTTGAACTAAATTGAAAAGGCAATGGAAATCGTCAAAACGAATGTATTTGAAGCACACACACTTGTGTTTTACAACTAGTGATACCTGATAACAGTTTTTTATGATTAATTTTCATTTAATATACCTATTCTACCCCTTACAGAAATGCCCCCTGTGGTTAATTCAACCTATAGAAAAAGCCCTCCATAGTTGTGAAACATATAAGTTGGATTTAATGGAAACTTTCAAAAAATATATTGAAAAGAGAGTAAAGCTTTTTGAGATAAATCAACCACCAGTCTTATGCTTTGGCGTATTTGAAACAAGCCCTTTGAGGGTGGGTTTTATACTATTTTCTTGCATTTCTTGCATTCTGTTCAGTAACTTGGACTCCTTCTATCACACTTTGATAGTTTTATTTTATTTATTTTTTATCCGTCTCAAATTATAATCTATTTTTTTAATTCAAAAATATAGTTAACTTGTAACTTCTCTAAAATACCCTTGGATTCATACCTTGACTAGTACATTTTTCCATAGATTGTTGTTGTAATTAAGATAAAGGTATAGTGATTAGTCATACTCCTAATATCAATGTAAGGGTATTTTAGAAAAATAATAGGCTAAATTTACTCTTCCAACAAGGTTAACTAGTAATTTTTCCTAAACTGTGTGAAAAAAAAATCAAAACTATCAAAATGAGATGGAAAGAGTAGAAGAATTGGAATAATGATTACGAGTTATAGAACCTTGACATTATATTGAAATAGAAATCCATAATTGTTGGTATTTTTGCTCGATCTGTATATGTATATAACTACTAGCCTATTGATACATATCAATTAACATGTGTATAATGATATGTATATTTCGAAAATCAAACAATTGAACTGAAAAAAAGTAATGTTGGATGACATTTTATGATACTGTTGTAACGACAGGACAAGAGAAAACATGGGAACAATTTGAGGGCAACTAAAATTCTGCGAGATCTAGATGTCTCCCTCAAGGTTTTTGACATTCCTACTATCCTCCCTCGAGGTTTTTAAAATATCAGAAATCTCCCCTATTAGGTTATTAAGGCCCATTCATTGCATTACTCATGGAGAAATGACTGAAAGAGTTTCCTATCTCCACCATTTTTATTAGCTTACAGTTTTATCTTCTAAGTCGATTTGTGGAATTCTCTGTTTTTAGACCTTAAAATGGGGAACTTCATCTTCATACATGTTTCGACTTCTTTCTTCTGATGCCATGTTCATCACTCCTGCTGCCTTTCCTGCTAAAGTCATGTAGAGGGTCGGTGATATTTTACTGATTCCAGCTGTTCTTTTGCTCTGTCAACCTTCCGATTTTCAACTCTCTACAATGATACATAGACAAGAGCATTAAGTTCTTCAGACACTTATCCCATAATTCACCAAATAATTCACTAGAATCTGCACCCACAAGGGCCTTATTATCATAATTAGCAATTTGTTGCTTGCAAAGCCTGAGCTCCATCTCAAGTGCACTAATCCGAGACTCAACAGGTACATCATATTGCTCAACCGTCTGCTTTTGCATACCTCGAACTACCTCTGGTTGCCAAACTTTCAATGCATCTGATGCTTGTCTGATGGTATGCAAGCATTCCAATAGCCAGTGCATGAGCCCATGGTTCGTCATATCGACCGAGTCGTAACTGGAACGGAGGGCCGAATCACGAATATTACCATATCCGCGACGACTCGCTCTGATTCGGCTGATATTGAATGATTCGAATCCGTGATACACGATATCGGCCAATATATCCGAGTCAACTCGGAGTCGATTCGGATATTTTTTTACATTATGTCTTTTTTGGTATTTTCTAATTTTATTAATTTTTTCAAAATTTTTGGAAACTTTCATGTGTTATAATATGCGTATCACCCGATATTCATCCGTTATGCCGCGACGGATGTGGAACAATCGATACCGCGACGCGACCGCCACCCACGATGGCGAACCATGCATGAGCCTAAAATGTTCCAATTTCAGAGAAAGCATTAAACTTTGAAGATTCTCCACCTTTGATGTCTAGAACAGAACAGACACATATGTCATTAGATTGAAGGGCACCAGCAATGAAAGAATTTTCGTAAGCAGTCATATGGAGATATGTTTTGCTACCAGGACACTTACTTGGTTGTAGCCATGGTTCAAAGACTCGGCCGAGTCGTCACTGGAACGGGGCTTTCCGATCCGATACTGGGACGAGATGACTTTGAAATAATGAATCGTCGAGAACTCGGCCGAGACGTCTCCGAGACGGATAGAAGCGGCCGAGTCGCGCCCAAATCATCTCGAGTCAGCTCGATATTTTATTATTTTTGCTAAATTTTTAATTATTTTTTTATCATAATTTTTTACAAATTTTAGAATATTAAATATTTCAAAAATTTGTGTCTCGCAGAGACCGTGACGGATAAGTCGAGACCGATGTGGAACGGTCCGGATCGCGACCGCAACCGCAACCATGACTTTGAACCATGGTTGTATCACATTCTGAACACTCACTGTAGAGGAGATGGCTATCTAGCCCTACTACACCTTCAACACCAATAACCATCAGAGGCAGCAGCAAACCATAAAAGCTGCTTCTAATATCCATGTTCCAGGTGCTTGTAATGTGTCCTACCCTGCTCTTGTCTAAAAATCTATCCGAAGTCTCAGATTGATCGCAAGTAATATAAAAGTCTGTCTGAATTCCCGGATTGATCACCAAGTAATATATAATTTGGCCATTGTTCCTTGGTCGTTTCAACTCTATTCAATGAATACGGAGTTAACTAGCTAAACTTAAAGAAGATCAAATTTTCAATACTGAAAGAGTCAGCTTTCGCTAATATCTGAAATGTCACCGTAGTTAACTAACAACCTTGAAGCAGTTTGGAAGCAGTTGCAATTCATTTGTTCTATCAGGCAAACAATAACACAATCGTTTTAGGTTGCTTTTCTTTTCTTTTACACCTTTGCAAGTCATCCCAAAAAACCCAATTGCTGGAGTTGAATAAAAGACCAACAACAAACTCAGCACAGGCTTTAAGATTCTCAATTTCTCAAGCCCGTATCAATCATGATTCATCTCAACTCTAATGTACGCCTGCCTGCCTGCAGATGCTAGGGACTGTAGAAAGTAGAAACTGATTAACCTTCGAGTTTATCCCTTTAATTATGACAGTCCATTTCAACTTGCATACGTATGTCCCTACTTTGTCTATTAAGTACTTTTATCATGTTTGAACTAGTGATAGACATGTCCATCCTGCTATTCGAAATCAAAACTAACATTTCCTACTACCAACCAATAAGAAGAGTCGCGTGATCAAATATTTCTGGGCTCTTGAAGAGAGGAATATCCCATCGCATATGCCTCCCTTTAAATGAGTGTATGGAGGGCTGCAGTGAATTTGAACAACATTAACACAGCTTTCATTCAATATCACTCAAACTTGAAACTCTAGCATCTTGGTACCAGTACAGGCGTGAATGTGTTTGTTGATGGTCATCTGACCTTCATGTAGTCAAGACCATGATTCAAAGACTCGGTCGAGCCATCACCAGAACAGAACTCTTCGTTCCGATACAGAGGCGAAATGACTCCGAAATACATTAATCACCGAGAATTTGGCCGAAAAGTCTCCGACACTGTGTCAACCTGAGTTCAGCATATTTTGTCTATATTATTTTGTTTCTTTTGCTAATTTTTTATTATTTTTGTTTAGCATATTTTTTTAATATTATTACAAACAACTTTTAGAATATTAAATGGTTCAAAACTTGTGTTTCGTCGAGACGGTAATCGATACATCGAGACCAATGATGTAAAACAGTCAGAACCGCGACCGCAACTGCAACCGTAACTTTGAACCATGGTCAAGACTCAAGACTGAGTTGTGTCCTTGGTCCTTGCCAGATTCTGGTTAGATGATCATCAACAAACATATTCAGAGCAACCTGCAAATCAGCTTGCTTTGACACTTAATCCAAATCAACAATTTGTTGGATCAGATTGCAGCACGATAATAAATTTCTCGTGATAACCTTATCTATCAGCTATTGCATGAATTTGTAATTCATCCATACCGTTTCTTTTTGCAGGCCTGCCATATTTTTCTCTAAGTTGGGATGTAACGCAAGCCCAACAAATCATGCTTGTTCAGATTCAAATGTGTACCTGCATACTTCCAGCTCTTGGTTAACATGCAGTATAACAAATCTTAAAGCTTCAATATCATTTTACTAGTGGATCACTCAATTACTTGCTAAATTTTAATTTCATGCGGTACCATCAAGCTCTTACTAAGTTTTCAGTGCATTTTTTGCATCTGGATCAATTGCTGCTCAGTCGTCCTTTCTTTCACCTTCTCTTGCACAATTGCTGCTGTTCCTTCTTCGAAACAAGTTTGGCCTAAAGATCAGGTATGGAATTAGTTTCCTATTCTTTCATTCTTGGGTTTTCCTTACATTGATTTTGTTCCATGGATTTTGCTTATGAATATGTTTTTTTTTTGTGGTCCGAGGGCGATTTGGCTGCAAATTTTGATTCACTGATACAATAATAAACTCATAACTCTAAGGGTCTGTTTGGTTGGACAGAAAACATTTTCCAAAGTTTCTACTGTTGAGATATGATTTCTGACGGCATCTCCAGAAATCACACCCTTTTCTTTTCACAGTCTGTAACTGAAAAAGACGATTGAAGACTATCCATAAAAGACCATCGGCAGCGACATCTCATCGGCAAACCAATCCCTTCTTCGCCGACTGCATCTCCAGCTCCGGCGGAGACCCACTTTCAAAGCTAAGCTACTCCTCCAATAAGGTTATTCTTCTTTTAAAAATCAGCTACAATTATTATCTCTCTCTCTCTCTCATTTTTTTCCTTTAAAAGCAGCCAATATCAAGGCTCATCCCCACTCTGGGGGCGATATCTCATCCCTGTTCCTGCAACAGCATCTCCAACAGGGGTGAAGACTCCTTAACTATTTCTAGAGGTATGATGATCTCTAATTAGTTTTTTTTCCGCCTTTTTCCTTTGAAAAATTGTCTAGAATTTCTGGTGTAGGTTCTTTAAGTTGGATTGGAATGAATTTTTGTGGGTTGCTTTTGTTTTAGTTTGCTCTTACCTGATTAGGGTTACATTTGATTTGATTGATGCTAATGAATTAATTTGGCTGCTGAATTTTGGGCAATTTATGATTCTTGGAATCTGATTATTAATCTTGGTGCCCTTGTCTCGACCCTCTAACTTGCTCCGAATCCAGGTAGGGGACGGTAGTGCTTTTCTTACAATCTGGTGAGATCATTTGTAAAAGCTTTAGTGCATTCATTGAGTTTGTGAAGCCACGGGCTGATTCTTGCCATAGGTGCTTGATTGAAAAGGGGTTAATTAATAATATAAGTCAAAACTTTGAAACCAAAAAAAAAAAGATCTTGCCACCAAGTCTATCTCAGCAACCTTAAACTTTTCAGTTCCATTAACTTAATATAACCGTGGAAAAACATAACGCTTTGGATATATTCCCAAATCAGTGAATGTTTTGACATAGCAGCAAGCAAATCACCCAATGGCAATGACGACTCTGTCGTAAAATGATCACTGAGGTTTGTCATCTTGGCAAATACAGGAAACCACAAATAAGTACTCTACTAAAGAAGATGCGGCCAGAAGTAAAACCGGACTTACACAGGACAGTCCATAGACATCATCGGGAAACTGGGGACAAAATCACTAAAAGAGAAAAAGGTACTTGCTGGGTTTATCTTGTTGGGTTGTTAAGCAATGCTAACTTCTATAAGGGCTGCACAAATCTTTTATTTATAGCAGTACTTATCAGCGTTTAATTTCGGATAGACTCATGAATTCCTTTGGTCCTTTTCTCGAGCAACGAATATATTGATGGAGTTCTTGTTTGTTGGCAAATTTCAAAGTCTTCATTCCCTGTCAAGGTTAGACTTCGTAGTTCTCTAAAACGTCAAGATTATTTGGAAATATTGCAGCACCATTCCCTGTTTCTGATGATATCTCTATCTGCCCTAAATCATTTAATCTTATCATTTATCACATGTATTCTGCTTGCTTCATCACTTGACTTTATTTCCAAGTGCCAAGTTCCAACTTGTAGAATATCAAGAAAAAAACCTTATTCTGGTCCCATTTTGGCATTTTCAAGTTAGAAGCTTTTCTTTTTCTAAGGAGTAATACTTGTACACATTTAGCTGAGGTTATGTCCCTAATTTTAGAAGCATGTAAATCTAAAGTCACATTGTTTAGACATTTAACATAATAAGCCTAGAACTTTTAGACCAGGACAAACAATGAGGGAGAGCACCTGATTGCCCATTTTCTTTCAAATTAATCTTACAATTTGGTTCCTCCCATGATTAAGATATCTGTCAATTGAAACCCATGCTAGAGTTAGTGTTTCCCCAGATTAACATACTCTCTAGTAAAACGACAACATCATATCTTAGCATTGTAAAGTTTTTTATTGGATGAGCTCAATATAGCCAGGTGTACCAACAGTCGAATAAGCCTGTACGGTACCAACATTGATTACTCAAGGAACTTAAAAGATTCATGCATCCTTGCCTTGCCCAGTTTCTACAAGATGTTATAGCAACTCTTTAAAGATGGAGCTATGTAGCATTTGTTGATCTTTTAACATATTTAATGAAGTGCAAAGGATTATAATTTACTCAAGTTGGTCGTTTACTAGGATTTCCAAATAATAATGGTTGACAATGACAGACTAGTAGCAAAGAAGTAAATTTCATAACCTTTTTTTTAATCTCAATTCCAGATATAAAAATTACTCATTGGATGGATTTTGTGTAAAACCAGACTAGTCATTGCATTCTCAAACTTCAGTTGTATAGGAGTAACAGACTTGTGCACTTCCATCAATATGGCTTTTTCAGCACTAAAATTCGTAAATTGCCAAAAAGCTCAAATCTTCTGCTATCTATTTCTTTGTGTTGCATTAGCCTAAAACTTATGGATGATGGATTAGGAAAGGAAATAGACATTTAATTTTCATATCAAAGTTACAGGTTGTTGGTGGCCATTTTCCATGGAAGTCTAGAATTGGGTGCAATGGGCACAATATACGGCCCTCAATAAATCCCCACCACAAGCCTTATTTGAAAAAGAATCTAAATGCTAGCCATAGATGTCATTGAGGTTCAGCTTCGTTGATCTTTCTATGACCAACCTTTTTGAAATTTGAATAGAATGTTTTCATGCTGCAGGACAAAGTTGAAGCAAACAGAAGTTGACTACCAGAATTTTGATAATGCCTGAATCACTTACTTTAAAAAAGAAAGTTTGTACTTGATTACACTAAAGTTTTACTGAATTATAATATACAGTAATTAAGGGGAATTATTAAAGTTTTACTTCAATATGCAAGTGAGGTATGTATAAACATTGATATATGAGATATTCATTGAATAATAAGTTGAGATTCATGCATCCTTGCCCTTTCAACTTACTTGGATTGCACTCTTTGAATGACTTCCTTCTAAAAGACTTCTCGTCCTTTTCTGAAAGTATTTGGCACTAAAAAAGACCTCAATGATTGTGCATTGCACTGCCATTGAACTTCAACAAATATATTGCCATCATAAATTCATACACTTACTAGTTCTTTATTTTTACATAAATAATATAGTCAAAAGCTACCTTCTTGGAATCTGATTATTAATTGCAGTGGCTTTTATCCATTGGGAACTTGCACTTGCAATTCTAACTATCTTTAAAGATTTGGGGTGGAGAGTTACTTGACTTAGGCGTTCAGTTTGTTCATTTGGAGCAGAGTTTGTCCTTTCGGATATGGACTATCCAGGAAGTTGTAATTGAATATGTTTGTTGCTGTTGTTGATGGATTATCATTTTTTCCTCCTAAGCTTCTTGTGGATTTCAATTGTTGGCATTTGCTGGTGTTCTAGTATTGTATACTAGTTTGTTTAGAGCAATGTCCTTTAATGATTTTGCGAAGCTGCACAATGGACATGGGAACTTGGACTGTTTCATTACGCTTACATTCTTGTTTTTCGTTGTAATCAGTGATTATTGCTTGTAGTATGATCAGATGAACAAGATGTTGATTGTGACTATTTAAAGACACTAAGCAATTTTCTTTTGGTGGAAACTGACCCTTGGAGAGTGCTCTGTTTCTTCTGTCTAGAGCCATAGTTGTCAAAAGAAGACATAGTTGTTAGAATCAATGTTGCAGACCTGACTGCATAATGTTGGCAAGTTGTGTATTGATGTAAATTCCTAGGATAAAGGTTTCAGTTGTGATTATTTTCTAATTCAAAGGGTGTAGGTATTGGTAATGGTTGTACTGAGGTATTCTGCTTGGCTTGTTGATTAAGTTGATCATCTGCTTACAACAAAGAACAATTATTCTTTCTTCAATTTTGTGTCTTAAATGACTGCATGTTTTGTGGCATTCTGCTTGGCTTGTTGCTTAAGTTGGTCCTTAAAGAAGATGATAATTAATTTTAGTTACCTGATACCAAATATCAAGTTGGTTGATGACCTGGATGCACATTTTGTAGCAAAAATTATTTATGGATTCTAGTTTGTACAGCATAAAAAAAGGTTGATTCGGAGATAAAATTGCACAGCTTGCTAAGTTTTGGATTTAGGAGAAGACGGTGCAGCACTTGAAGAACTTAAGTTTTGTATACTTGGACCATGAAAGTCGCCTTCTAAATTTCTTGGATTAGTCTTTACATATCCAGAGATAAAGCTTTTGAGAATGGGAAAATATTTGCAACATTGCCAACAAACACTAAAAAAGGAAGTCAGAAAATATTTTCACTGACAAACCAAACACCAAAAAATTATGAAAAAAGGAATTTGGAAACTATTTTCACTAAATAACCGAACACCGGAAAATTATGGAGAAGGAAGTGATTTTCCAGGAAAATGACTTCGATGGAAAATATTTATTTTCCGTCCAACCAAACGGACTCTAAGCTATCTGATTTTTCCATGCTTTACATAACTCAAACTAAGAGAGATCAGTTGGCGATTTTGCTTGTAGACTGTAGCACCAGTTAAAATTACCTTGAACAACTACAGGTTGACATCTTATTTGTTTTCTTTGGTTTTTCTTCTTAAAATACACTATGGAAAGAGGAAACAATTGGGTTATAGAAATGGGAAAAAATCAAATGTTAGTAAATATGTTTCCTCAAGTTGATATTTAATGAGTTGCTATTACTCTGGATGTGGAATTGATGAACAAAGTAGCCAGGAGGCATAGATGCATAAAATTGTTGATGGATACAAGTCCTTTCAAGTTGCAATCTCTTCCCCTTTTGTCTTAGCTCTTCTATATGGCAAATTGTTGATCAAATCTACTGAAACAAGCATTCTTTTGCCTTGAACGATCTGGTTCTATCAGGATCAATCTATTTATCCTCTTTGTTTTTTTCCCCTCTAACAAAGCCAGTGTGGTGCCTTGTTCTATTTGGATTCTACTTGTGGTTAGATTGTGCTTAGTTGAATTCACTTCTAATTCTTTTTTCATTTTGGGATGATTTAGGTTTTGCTGAAGGTGAAACTAAGTGCAAAATGCTCTAGAATGTTCCACATCAGATTGTGCAATCTCCAGCTCGGCTAGGGTTACCAAATCCAAATTCACCTTCTCTTCAAAACACTACTCCGGCTAAGTTTGCCTCCCAAGCCCAGCAATCTCATCCGCCAAATCAACAGTCAAATGCATCAAGCATTATTTCAACTTCTTCAACACTGCTTCGTCTCCTTCCCCCTCTGCCAAGAGCTCAGTCTATTCTTCTGCAAATGTCCTCACTTGCCTCAAGACTTTTTTATGTCTCACCTAATAGGTCGCATTGGATTAGCGCATTTCGAGGTTCCCTACCCTCCTTCTTGTCTTCCCAATCCCAACCTTTGACATCAACTGCACCAGATTCCTACCCTTCTTCCTCCAAAGAAATTCTCGCTCTTTTCACAAACCTTCAAACTCAGCTATTTGAAGCTGTTGCAGAGCTCCAAGAAATTCTTGATCTTCAAGATGGAAAACAGAAACTCTCGCACGAAATCAGGTCAAAAGATGCTGCAATTCTTGCACTTGCAAGCAAGCTCAAAGAAGCTGAGCAGGTTCTTGACAACCTTGTGGATGATCACTCGGATTATCGCCGTTCAAAACGGTCCAAGTCAGAAGATGTTGCAGAAGATTCTTCAACCACCACTGTGGCATCTCAGCTGAAGCTTTCTGATATATTGTCATATGCCCATAGGATAAGCTACACTACTTTTGCACCACCAGAATTTGGTGCTGGACAGGCTCCTCTCCGTGGGGCACTCCCACCTGCTCCACAGGAGGAGCAAATGCGGGGCATCCCAACTGTACGCTTTTGCTGATCATGATGTTGGTTTACCAAAAACAGATGAGGATAAGAAGAAAACTATAGAGCCATTGATCGAAACTCCTGTTGGGCAACCAGCAGAGCCAAATCCATTGGCCAATCTTGCTGGAATGCAGGGTCTACTTCCACCTAATATTGCTGTGCCACCAAGATGGAAACCTGGAATGCCCGTGGAGTTGCCCAATGATCTACCTATTCTTCCTCCACCTGGTTGGAAGCCCGGTGATCCAATGGCACTGCCCCCATTGGATTCTCTTCCTATACATCCTGGAATTGAAGAGCAACAACCTCAGCATATCTCCCCTCCAATGCTTACAAAGACACCCGAGCCTATACAAGTTCGGCATGTGCAGCTTGACATTGACGATGATAGTAGTGATTATAGCAGTGATGTTGGTAGCTCTGACAGTGAAGATTAGTCCTAGACTCCAGTGCTTTTATGTCGATGTAAATTCTGAAATGCTACGTAGAGCATCTTTCAAAGAGGATTGAAGTTGCTATCTCTAGCCTGTACTTTCTGCTGATGAAATTGAAGTTTTACTAGAATTCTGCAATTCCTCAAAGATTGTCTAACTGTGTTTGCATACCTAGAATATTCTTTCAATTTGCTGAACATTTCTCGCAATCCGTTCTAGTACTGGTTTTGATTCTAAGGTGTTATTGGAAGCCTAGTTGAGTGAGCATGATCTTTTAAATTTGTGACAATATGGACCAGTACACTGATATTACACACTTATGTAATGTTTTTATGTAGATTCTGAGGCAATAGATTTTAATGTTTTACCTTTGACATACTTTTGTGATAGTTGATCATCTTCTGGACAGTCGTACATATATTGTGTCTTCCGCAAGATGAGGAACGAATGAAAGCAGAAAAGCTGTACCTTTTCCTCAGTCAATACATCTAAGTACTTCCTATTTGGGCTGATAGGTGGGAATTTACTTAGGTTACTCCAGACATCCTAACATAGGAATATTGTACTCAGGTTCGTAACACGCTGTATAAGGGTACCGATTTGTGTAGCTGTAAACATAAAAGCATTTTTCATCGCAGTCGCTCTAGAATCTTAATGCTTGATGATTGACAAACGTTTGTTAAATGAGATGTAAAGTTATCAATGAATATGTTGTAAAGAATTAAATCAACTGATGTAAGAAATGTTGAAGTAGCAGGTGTTGGCAAAAGAGAAAAAAAAATTGCTTGTTTTAAAGGGAAACTGAAGCATAATTCCCTGCAAAGATCACAGGACAAATAGGAAAACAAGTTGAGGAGGAAAAAAATTCACAAAATTTTCAGATACTTGTCAGCCCTTGTGAGGTCGCGGACATTATAGCAGAATCATCTAAGAAATGAAAATCCAAGTTACAGATTGATGCAGTACAGAAATTACAGTTTTGGCAATGGAAAAAAATTCAAGGGTTGGCTGCAATAGAAGTTTTCTTCTCTGCCATGACAAATTCATTAGATTTTAGTATAGGCATTGCTCTTCTGGTGTTGGTTGTTGCTTGTGCCCTGAATGCTCTGATGTTTCTGACAGCAAGGTTTATGAATGAATGAATCCCTATTATATGTTGTCATAGTCAAATCTTTACGTGACGTGAGAGAAGTACAAATCCTCTGATACATGCAATCCAATCCTCACTACTAATCTGACATCTAAGCTAATTTGACTGAAATAAGAATGTATTATTAATGATGATGAAGAAGATGATATGTACAATTTTACATGGCACCGAGCAGCAGCCTAAAGAAATCTAACTTAATAATCGCGAATATTACCACATCCGCAACGACTCGCTCTATTGAACGATTCGAATCCGTGATGCATGATATCGGCCGATACATCCGAGTCAACTTGGAGTCGATTTGGATATTTTTTTAAATTGTGTCCTTTTTGGTATTTTCTAATTTTATTAATTTTTTCAAAATTTTTGGAAACTTTCATGTGTTATAATGTGCGTATCACCCGATATTCATCCGTTATGCCGCGATGGATGTGGAACAATCGATACCGCGATGCTACCGCGACCCGCGATGGCGAGCCATGCATGAGCCTAAAATGTTCCAATTTCAGAGAAAGCATTAAACTTTGAAGATTCTCCACCTTTGATGTCTGGTACAGAACAGACACATATGTCTTTAGATTGAAGGGCACCAGCAATGAAAGAATTGTCGTAGGCAGTCATATGGAGATATGTTTTGCTAAGAGGACACTTACTTGGTTGTATCCATGGTTCAAAGACTCGGCCGAGTCGTCACTGGAACGGGGCTTCCCGATCCGATATTGGGACGAGATGACTCTGATATAATGAATCGTCGAGAAATCGGCCGAGACGGATGGAAACGGCCGAGTCGCGCCCGAATCATCCCGAGTCAGCTCGATATTTTATTATTTTTGCTAAATTTTTAATTATTTTTTTATCATAATTTTTTACAATTTTTAGAATATTAAATATTTCAAAAATTTGTGTCTCGCCGAGACCGTGACGGATAAGTCGAGACAGATGTGGAACGGTACGAACCGCGACCGCAACCGCAACCATGACTTTGAACCATGGTTGTATCACATTCTGAACACTCACTGCAGAGGAGATGACTCTCTAGCCCTACTACACTTTCAGCACCAATAACCATCAGAGGCAGCAACAAACCATAAAAGCTGCTTCTAATATCTATGTTCCAGGTGCTTGTAATGTGTCCTACCCTGCTCTTGTCTAAAATTCTATCCGAAGTCTCAGATTGATCGCAAGTAATATAAAAGTCTGTCTGAATTCCCGGATTGATCACCAAGTAATATATAATTTGGCCATTGTTCCTTGGTCGTTTCAACTCTATTCAATGAATACGGAGTTAACTAGCTAAACTTAAAGAAGATCAAATTTTCAATACTGAAAGAGTCAGCTTTCGCTAATATCTGAAATGTCACCGTAGTTAACTAACAACCTTGAAGCAGTTTGGAAGCAGTTGCAATTCATTTGTTCTATCAGGCAAACAATAACACAATCGTTTTAGGTTGCTTTTCTTTTCTTTTACACCTTTGCAAGTCATCCCAAAAAACCCAATTGCTGGAGTTGAATAAAAGACCAACAACAAACTCAGCACAGGCTTTAAGATTCTCAATTTCTCAAGCCCGTATCAATCATGATTCATCTCAACTCTAATGTACGCCTGCCTGCCTGCAGATGCTAGGGACTGTAGAAAGTAGAAACTGATTAACCTTCGAGTTTATCCCTTTAATTATGACAGTCCATTTCAACTTGCATACGTATGTCCCTACTTTGTCTATTAAGTACTTTTATCATGTTTGAACTAGTGATAGACATGTCCATCCTGCTATTCGAAATCAAAACTAACATTTCCTACTACCAACCAATAAGAAGAGTCGCGTGATCAAGTATTTCTGGGCTCTTGAAGAGAGGAATATCCCATCGCATATGCCTCCCTTTAAATGAGTGTATGGAGGGCTGCAGTGAATTTGAACAACATTAACACAGCTTTCATTCAATATCACTCAAACTTGAAACTCTAGCATCTTGGTACCAGTACAGGCGTGAATGTGTTTGTTGATGGTCATCTGACCTTCATGTAGTCAAGACCATGATTCAAAGACTCGGTCGAGCCATCACCAGAACAGAACTCTTCGTTCCGATACAGAGGCGAAATGACTCCGAAATACATTAATCACCGAGAATTTGGCCAAGAAGTCTCCGACACCGTGTCATCCTGAGTTCAGCATATTTTGTCTATATTATTTTGTTGCTTTTGCTAATTTTTTATTATTTTTGTTTAGCATATTTTTTTAATATTATTACAAACAACTTTTAGAATATTAAATGGTTCAAAATTTGTGTTTCGTCGACACGGTGATATATATATCGAGACCGATGATGTGAAACGGTCAGAATCGCGACCGCAACCACAACTTTGAACCATGGTCAAGACTCAAGATTGAGTTTTCTCCTTGGTCCTTGCCAGATTCTGGTTAGATGATCATCAACAAACATATTCAGAGAAACCTGCAAATCAGCTTGCTTTGACACTTAATCCAAATCAACAATTTGTTGGATCAGATTGCAGCATGATAATAAATTTCTCGTGATAACCTTATCTATCAGCTATTGCATGAATTTGTAATTCATCCATACCGTTTCTTTTTGCAGGCCTGCCATATTTTTCTCTAAGCTGGGATGTAATGCAAGCCCAACAAATCATGCTTGTTCAGATTCAGCTGTGTACCTGCATACTTCCTGCTCTTGGTTAACATGCAGTATAACAAATCTTAAGGCTTCAATATCATTTTACTAGTGGATCACTCTCAATTACTTGCTAAATTTTAATTTCATGTTGTACCATCAAGCTCTTACTAAGTTTTCAGTGCACTTTTTGCATCTGGATCAATTGCTGCTCAGTCGTCCCTTCTTTTACCTTCTCCTGCACAATTGCTGCTGTTCCTTCTTCGAAACAAGTTTGGCCTAAAGATCAGGTATGGAATTAGTTTCCTATTCTTTCATTCTTGGGTTTTCCTTACATTGATTTTGTTCCATGGATTTTGCTTATGAATATGTTTTTTTTTTGTGGTCCTAGTGCGATTTGGCTGCAAATTTTGATTCACTGATACAATAATAAACTCATAACTCTAAGGGTCTGTTCGATTGGACAGAAAACATTTTCCAAAGTTTCTACTGTTGAGATATGATTTCTGACGGCATCTCCAGAAATCACACCCTTTTCTTTTCACAGTCTGTAACTGAAAAAGATGATTGAAGACTATCCATAAAAGACCATCGGCAGCGACATCTCATCGGCAAACCAATCCCTTCTTCGCCGACAGCATCTCCAGCTCCGGCGGAGACCCACTTTCAGAGGTAAGCTACTCCTCCAATAAGGTTATTCTCCTTTTAAAAATCAGCTACAATTATCATCTCTCTCTCTCTCATTTTTTTTCTTTAAAAGCAGCCAATATCAAGGCTCATCCCCACTCTGGGGGCGATATCTCATCCCTGTTCCTGCAACAGCATTTCCAACAGGGGTGAAGACTCCTTAACTATTTCCAGAGGTATGATGATCTCTTATTAGTTTTTTTCCGCCATTTTCCTTTGAAAAATTGTCTAGAATTACTGGTGTAGGTTCTTGAAGTTGGATTGGAATGAATTTTTGTGGGTTGCTTTTGTTTTAGTTTGCTCTTACCTGATTAGGGTTACATTTGATTTGATTGATGCTAATGAATTAATTTGGCTGCTGAATTTTGGGCATTTTATGATTCTTGGAATCTGATTATTAATCTTGGTGCTCTTGTCTCGACTCTCTAACTTGCTCCGAATCCAGGTAGGGTAGGGTAGTGTTTTTCTTACAATCTGGTGAGACCATTTGTAAAAGTTTTAGTGCATTCATTGAGTTTGTGAAGCCACGGGCGGATTCTTGCCATAGGTGCTTGATTGAAAAAGGAGTTATTTAATAATATAAGTCAAAACTTTGAAACCAAAAAAAAAAAAAAGATCCTTCCCCCAAGTCTATCGGAGCAGCCTTAAACTTTTCAGTTCCATTAACTTAATATAACCGTGGAAACACAGAATGCTTTGGATATATTCCCAAATCAGTGAATGTTTTGACATAGCAACAAGCGAATCACCCAATGGCAATGACGACTCTGTCGTAAAATGATCACTGAGGTTTGTCATCTTGGCAAATACAAGAAACCACAAATAAGTATTCTACTAAAGAAGATGCGGCCAGAAGTAAAACCGGACTTACACAGGACATAGTCCATAGACATCATCGGGGAACTGGGGACAAAATCACTAAAATAGAAAAAGGTACTTGCTGGGTTTATCTTGTTGGGTTGTTAAGCAATGCTAGCTTCTATAAGGGCTGCACAAATCTTTTATTTATAGCAGTACTTATCAGCGTTTAATTTCGGATAGACTCATGAATTCCTTTGGTCCTTTTCTCGAGCAACGAATATATTGATGGAGTTCTTGTTTGTTGGCAAATTTCAAAGTCTTCATTCCCTGTCAAGGTTAGACTTCGTAGTTCTCTAAAACGTCAAGATTATTTGGAAATGTTGCAGCATCTTTCCCTGTTTCTGATGATATCTCTATCTGCCCTAAATCATTTAATCTTATCATTTATCACATGTATTCTGCTTGCTTCATCACTTGACTTTATTTCCAAGTGCCAAGTTCCAACTTGTTGAATATCAAGAAAAAAACCTTATTCTGGTCCCATTTTGGCATTTTCAAGTTAGAAGCTTTTGTTTTTCTAAGGAGTAATACTTGTACACATTTAGCTGAGGTTATGTCCCTAATTTTAGAAGCATGTAAATCTAAAGTCACATTGTTTAGACATTTAAAATAATAAGCCTAGAACTTTTAGACCAGGACAAACAATGAGGGAGAGCACCTGATTGCCCATTTTCTTTCAAATTAATCTTACAATTTGGTTCCTCCCATGTTTAAGATATCTGTCAATTGAAACCCATGCTTGAGTTAGTGTTTCCCCAGATTAACATACTCTCTAGTAAAACGACAACATCAAATCTTAGCATTGTAAAGTTTTTTATTGGATGAGCACAATATAGCCAGGTGTACCAACAGTCGAATAAGCCTGTAATGTACCAACATTGATTACTCAAGGAACTTAAAAGATTCATGCATCCTTGCCTTGCCCAGTTTCTACAAGATGTTATAGCAACTCTTTAAAGATGGAGCTATGTAGCATTTGTTGATCTTTTAACATATTTAATGAAGTGCAAAGGATTGTAATTTCCTCAAGTTGGTCGTTTACTAGGATTTCCAAATAGTAATGGTTGACAAGGACAGACTAGTAGCAAAGAAGTAAATTTCATAACCTTTTTTTTAATCTCAATTTCAGATATAAAAATTACTCATTGGATGGATTTTGTGTAAAACCAGACTGGTCATTGCATTCTCAAACTTCAGTTGTATAGGAGTAACAGACTTGTGTACTTCCATCAATATGGCTTTTTCAGCACTTAAATTCGTAAATTGCCAAAAAGCTCAAATCTTCTGCTATCTATTTCTTTGTGTTGCATTAGCCTAAAACTTATGGATGATGGATTAGGAAAGGAAATAGACATTTAATTTTCATATCAAAGTTACAAGTTGTTGGTGGCCATTTTCCATGGAAGTCTAGAGTTGGGTGCAATGGGCACAATATACGGCCCTCAATAAATCCCCACCACAAGCCTTATTTGAAAAAGAATCTAAATGCTAGCCATAGATGTCATTGAGGTTCAGCTTCGTTGATCTTTCTATGACCAACCTTTTTGAAGTTTGAATAGAATGTTTTCATGCTGTAGGACAAAGTTGAAGCAAACAGAAGTTGACTACCAGAATTTTGATAATGCCTGAATCACTTGCTTTAAAAAAGAAAGTTTGTACTTGATTACACTAAAGTTTTACTGAATTATAATATACAGTAATTAAGGGGAATTATTAAAGTTTTACTTCAATATGCAAGTGAGGTATGTATAAACATCAATGGTTTCAAACTCGGCCGGACTGGCCGGTTCGACCGCGACCCGGCCATGTGTCCGGTCCGGTTCATAGCCTATGGTGACTTGGTCCAAGAACCGGTCAAACTCGTAAAAACCGTTTAAATCGGAATGAACCGTGAACCGCGGTTTTTTAATTTTTGGCAAAATTGACTGAATTTTGACGAGTAAATTCCCAAAAAGAGGGATTTTTTAATCTAACTTCCCAAAGGGTGGCGATTTTTGAGTCTCTTCTCAAAGGGTGAAAAATGCATTCAAGGAATGCGTTTTTTCAAATAAAAACGTAATTTTCAAATACGTTATTTTAATTTTCATAAATTTATTTAAATAGAAAAAATTGGTTAAAAACGCATTAGTGGAATGCATTGTTTGATAGAAAACGCATTTCGCTAATGCGCTATTGTTTAAGAAACCCATTAGATGAATGCGGTTTTCGTTTATCAATATGTACCACTTTTTTCCATTTCTTTGATCTTGACTTGGGTTATGTAAGGTTTTTTTTTTAAAAAAAAATATTATCTTATTATTTTATGGAAGTTATTATTAATTTAGCTCACTAACACAAGTCAAGATAAAAAAAAAAATTTATTTCATAGTTGTTATTAATTTATCTGGTATAGATTTCATTTCAAGTTTGCAAAGGCTTAAAGGTTTTTGAACTTTGGATTTTACATATGCATGCACATATTTTGTATCTTAAATGTTGGTAATTTGTCTTAAAAATCGTAACAATTTTTCTCAAGAAAATTTTACGATTCATAAAAAGTTAATCCTAAATATTTAGTGTAAAAATATGATGGCCCAAAATGAGTTAGAATAATCACATATCTTGAAAACTTTAATCAAAGGGAAAATTGCGAAACTCCTCTCATTTTTCCTCATTTTCAACTATTTATATCACATGTTAAGCAAAAACTTGCATATTCAAATATGTCATAAGGGGATATAATGTCACATCTAATTTTATATACTATGTTTACTTGGTTTTCAATCCAAATTTTCTTATACAATAAGAATTCTTATAACAAGACAAGTACCGGGGATTAGAATAGACTCCTAGATATGCTAAAAACTCATTTAGCAATCAGTTTTTTTTTTATTAATAAACGCATTTCCAAAATGGGTTTTAGGCCAAAAAATGCATTCATTAAATGAGACTTTTTAAAACAGCGCATCCCACTAATGCATTTTTTAACTAATTTTTTCTATTTAAATAAATTTATGAAAATTAAAATAACGTATTTAAAAATTACGTTTTTATTTGAAAACCATTCGGGGAGAGACTAAAAAATTACCGGCCTTTAGGAAGTTAGATTAAAAAATCCCTCTTTTTGGGAATTTACTCGAATTTTGACCGATTTATCTAAACCTAATCTCCGGTTCACTCTTCAATCTTCATTCAGTCTTCTTCTTCGCTGCGCCGCTGCGCCGCTTCGCCGCTTCGGTCTTCCCACTTCCCCTGCAATTGCCAAAATTGCCTGCCGTCCCTAATCCCTTATCCAAACTCCAATCTTTGATCCAGTGCTATTTCCACACTTGCTCATCGATCAATACCCAATTTCTTCCCGTTAGATTTTCCTCCAGGAATTTGGGCGATAACCAGTTCACTGACCTACCTCACTGTCAAAGAATAGCGGCTTAAATTTAGTGTAAGCTTGCTCAAACTTTAATCTCATCCTCGTTTTGGTTCCATTATATAGAGTTTTCTGTTAGATGGATAAACTGCTTGGTTATAAAAGTTTAGAAACTTTTAGAGGTAAGTTTAGAGGTAAGCAACTTACCTCTGGATTGCTGCTTGTCACTGGTAAGTTTAGAAATCTTGCATTTCTTTACGTGATTTTGTTTTTGGTTTTTAGTCTTAATTTAAAAAAATTTGTGGGGTTCTGAGTCCTTGGTGGTGTTTAATGAATTGCCGTAAAAAAGATTTGAAAGTAATTTTAATTGTTTCCTTTGTGTTAAAATTTCAAGTTTCTTGCTGATGATATAATGCAGCGATTGAGTTGTAAACTTGTGGGATTCTGTGGAAATAATTGCATCTCTAATTTGATGCCTTTTCTAAGGTCAAATGGTTTTTGATAAACAATTTGATGGTTGTCTGATGAGTATTAGGTTACATTATATGGAATTCGTATGGTTAAATTTGGGCAGTTGTAGCATATCTTCTTAGGTCCAACAGCTACTGATTGGCTTAGAATGGAGGTGCTACTGACAAAATGTTGGAAGGATGAAGATAAAACAATGGTTTTAACTTAATTAATGTAGATGAGATTTTACTTAACCTAATGTAGATGAGTCTGTTTTGTCTTCTGTTGGACGTGAGCTGAGTATATGGTTTCAAAGGGCTTCCATATTGACGTGCTAATCCAAAGTCACAGATCTTCAACTCACCACAATTATTTAAAAGTATATTTGATGTCTTTAAATCTCTGTGCAAAACCCAGTTATCATG
Source organism: Coffea eugenioides (assembly GCF_003713205.1). Classification (NCBI taxonomy): domain Eukaryota; kingdom Viridiplantae; phylum Streptophyta; class Magnoliopsida; order Gentianales; family Rubiaceae; genus Coffea; species Coffea eugenioides. Next base: position 8,415,958 of record NC_040035.1, read on the forward strand.
AAGATACTTAACACCCTCAAGAAGCTGAAGCATGAGGCACTTAACTTCACTCTCCCTAAACGGTTGTTTCATTGTCTCCATTAACCACTTCAGATCTTTGGTGACAGTTTCAGTTCCCAAATACAAATAGTCTTAAGCATCATTGATTCTACTAAAATTATTGCATTGCATCAAAATTTATATCTTATATTGCATTGCATCATTGGTGACAGTTTCAGTTTTTTTGTTAATTCTAATATTTAGACAATTGGACATATAAGTTGGATAACTATGATATTGCTCTTATTTTAATTGTGGTTTATCATTTATATCTTATTTTGTGCATAGGTGTGTGTGTGTGTCTATATATATATATATATATATATATATATATATACATATATATATTTATTTATTTATTTATTGAACCGGGGTTGAGCCGGTCCGACCGGTTGAACCTCGACCCTTTCATTTCACCGGTTCGATTAACAGTCCGGGTTTTAAAACATTGATAAACATTGATATATGAGATATTCATTGAATAATAAGTTGAGATTCATGCATCCTTGCCCTTTCAACTTACTTGGATTGCACTCTTTGAATGACTTCCTTCTAAAAGACTTCTCGTCCTTTTCTAAAAGTATTTGGCCCTAAAAAAGACCTCAATGATAGTGCATTGCACTACCATTGAACTTCAACAAATATATTGCCATCACGAATTCATACACTTACTAGTTCTTTATTTTTACAGAAATAATATAGTCAAAAGCTACCTTCTTGGAATCTGATTATTAATTTCAGTGGCTTTTATCCATTGGGAACTTGCACTTGCAATTCTGACTATCTTTAAAGATTTGGGGGTGGAGAGTTGCTTGACTGCTTTTATCCATTGGGAACTTGCACTTGCAATTCTGACTATCTTTAAAGATTTGTGGTGGAGAGTTGCTTGACTTAGGCTTTCAGTTTGTTCATTTGGAGCAGAGTTTGTTCTTTCGGATATGGACTATCCAGGAAGTTGTAATTGAATATGTTTGTTGCTGTTGTTGATGGATTATCATTTTTTCCTCCTAAGCTTCTTGTCGATTTCAATTGTTGGCATTTGCTGGTGTTCTAGTGTTGTATACTAGTTTGTTTAGAGCAATGTCCTTTAATGATTTTGTGAAGCTGCACAATGGACATGGGAACTTGGACTGTTTCATTATGCTTACATTCTTGTTTTTTGTTGTAATCAGTGGTTATTGCTTGTAGTATGATCAGATGAACAAGATGTTGATTGTGACTATTTAAAGACACTAAGCAATTTTCTTTTGGTGGAAACTGACCCTTGGAGAGTGCTCTGTTTCTTCTGTCTAGAGCCATAGTTGTCAAAAGAAGACATAGTTGTTAGAATCAATGTTGCAGACCTGACTGCATAATGTTGGCAAGTTGTGTATTGATGTAAATTCCTAGGATAAAGGTTTCAGTTGTGATTATTTTCTGATTCAAAGGGTGTAGGTATTGGTAATGGTTGTACTGAGGTATTCTGCTTGGCTTGTTGCTTAAGTTGATCATCTGCTTACATCAAAGATGAATTATTCTTTCTTCAATTTTGTGTCTTAAATGACTGCATGTTTTGTGGTATTCTGCTTGGCTTGTTGCTTAAGTTGGTCCTTAAAGAAGATGATAATTAATTTTAGTTACCTGATACCAAATATCAAGTTGGTTGATGACCTGGATGCACATTTTGTGGCAAAAATTATTTATGGATTCTAGTTTATACAGCATAAATAAAGGTTGATTTGGAGAGAATATTGCACAGCTTGCTAAGTTTTGGGTTTTGGAGAAGACGGTGCAGCACTTGAAGAACTTAAGTTTTGTATAAAATTGTTGATGGATACAAGTCCTTTCAAGTTGCATTCTCTTCCCCTTTTGTCTTAGCTCTTCTATATGGCAAATTGTTGATCAAATCAACTGAAACAAGCATTCTTTTGCCTTGAACGATCTGGTTCTATCAGGATCAATCTATTTATCCTCTTTGTTTTTTTCCCCTCTAACAAAGCCAGTGTGGTGCCTTGTTCTATTTGGATTCTACTTGTGGTTAGATTGTGCTTAATTGAATTCACTTGTAAATCTTTTTTCTTTTTGGGATGATTTAGGTTTTGCTGAAGGTGAAACTAAGTGCAAAATGCTCCAGAATGTTCCACATCAGATTGTGCAATCTCCAGCTAGGCTAGGGTTACCAAATCCAAATTCACCTTCTCTTCAAAACACTACTCCGGCTAAGTTTGCCTCCCAAGCCCAGCAATCTCATCCACCCAATCAACAGCCATATGCATCAAGCATTATTCCAACTTCTTCAACACTTCTTCCTCTCCTTCCCCCTCTGCCAAGAGCTCAGTCTATTCTTCTGCAAATGTCCTCACTTGCCTCAAGACTTTTTGATGTCTCACCTAATAGGTCGCATTGGATTAGCGCATTTCGAGGTTCCCTACCCTCCTTCTTGTCTTCCCAATCCCAACCTTTGACATCAACTGCACCAGATTCCTACCCTTCTTCCTCCAAAGAAATTCTCGCTCTTTTCACAAACCTTCAAACTCAGCTATTTGAAGCTGTTGCAGAGCTCCAAGAAATTCTTGATCTTCAAGATGGAAAACAGAAACTCTCGCACGAAATCAGGTCAAAAGATGCTGCAATTCTTGCACTTGCAAGCAAGCTCAAAGAAGCTGAGCAGGTTCTTGACAACCTTGTGGATGATTACTCGGATTATCGCCGTTCAAAACGGTCCAAGTCAGAAGATGTTGCAGAAGATTCTTCAACCACCACTGTGGCATCTCAGCTGAAGCTTTCTGATATATTGTCATATGCCCATAGGATAAGCTACACTACTTTTGCACCACCAGAATTTGGTGCTGGACAGGCTCCTCTCCGTGGGGCACTCCCACCTGCTCCACAGGAGGAGCAAATGCGGGCATCCCAACTGTACGCTTTTGCTGATCATGATGTTGGTTTACCAAAAACAGATGAGGATAAGAAGAAAACTATAGAGCCATTGATCGAAACTCCTGTTGGGCAACCAGCAGAGCCAAATCCACTGGCCAATCTTGCTGGAATGCAGGGTCTACTTCCACCTAATATTGCTATGCCATCAGGATGGAAACCTGGAATGCCCGTGGAGTTGCCCAGTGATCTACCTATTCTTCCTCCACCTGGTTGGAAACCTGGTGATCCAGTGGCACTGCCCCCATTGGATTCTCTTCCTATACCTCCTAGAATTGAAGAGCAACAACCTCAGCATATCCCCCCTCCAATGCTTACAAAGGCACCCGAGCCTATACAAGTTCGGCATGTGCAGCTTGACATTGACGATGACAGTAGTGATTATAGCAGTGATGTTGGTAGCTCTGACAGTGAAGATTAGTCCTAGACTCCAGTGCTTTTATGTCGATGTAAATTCTGAAATGCTACGTAGAACATCTTTCAAAGAGGATTGAAGTTGCTATCTCTAGCCTGTACTTTCTGCTGATGAAATTGAAGTTTTATTAGAATTCTGCAATTCCTCGAAGGCTGTCTAACCTTTCAATTTGCTGAACATTTCTCGCAATCCGTTCTAGTACTGGTTTTGATTCTAAGGTGTTATTGGAAGCCTGGTTGAGTGAGCATGATCTTTTAAATTGACATTACACTGACATTACACACTTATGTAATGTTTTTATGTAGATTCTGATGCAATAGATTTTTATGTTTTACCTTTGACGTACTTTTGTGATAATTGATCATCTTCTGGACGGTCGTACATATATTGTGTCTTCCGCAAGATGAGGAACGAATGAAAGCAGAAAAGCTGCACCTTTTCCTCAGTCAATACATCTAAGTACTCCCAGAAAATCAGCTGAATCAGTGCCTTCATAAAAAAGCATTTCAGTCTTCGCAGCATCAAGAGGAAATTGGGATTGTCACAGGGAATTGGGGTTGCGGTGCTTTTGGTGGAGATCCTCAACTTAAAGCTATTATTCAGTGGCTTGCTGCTTCTCAGGTGATGCCTTCTACGGGCTTCATTTTCAGCTTCTTTATGTGGTGCAATGCACCAAGTGTGATTAACTGATTCCATATTGGACATTATGACATTTTGCTAGTCTGGAAAGATTTATTTACTGTGTTCTGTTTTCTGTTCTAATTCTTCTTTCTCAGTCTTATATTCCTAGTAAATATTAGATATCCATGTTAATTGTCAGGTGAACCATTTCTATATGTTATTTGATAATACTGAGAAAGTTGCTGAGCTATTTTGAGCTAATGTATTGCCTTGCGGAAAAAATGGATCTGTCATGATGTTGTGTTTAGTCCAAATTTATTCTGAGATTGCTTCTTGATATATGCTGCTCTTTACTTACGTCTTCGTTTCTGTCATCATGATTGAATTCTTGAAAGAATTGCAAACATGTGACTTACTAAATCCTTTCTACTGCTGTTGTAATGGAATCTGGTTTAGGAATGGATGCTTGGCCCGTATCCTATTTGTGTAATACCATAATTATTTGACATACAATATGGACATTCTTTCTCTTTCCGAAGACATCAGTTCATAGATTTCGTGCATTTTGTTATCAACTGGTTTTATTTAGTCTTCTCCTTTCAGTTCTTCTATGATTTTTCTGATATTGTCCTATGTTCCAGGCATTAAGACCTTTCATCTTGTACCACACATTTGGTTTGGAGACATTGGAGGTGCTAGATCAGGTACTTAACTTCTGCCAGCTGTAAATGATGTTTAACGTATTGATTTGAATGTATATGAGATTTTTTCTCTTTTTTTTTTATTGTTTTTCTGCTGAATAATGGATTTCTGTTTTAGGAGCACCAAAATAAGTAAAGGACAAGTGGTCTTGGTTACTTTGTCAGCTTTAAGTATGTGGCCTTAAAAAAGGATGATCTTTGGAGTATTTCTTTGTATTCAGACACTTACCCCCTCCATCATAATTTGTTCTTCACTTCTGGGTCCCAATTCCTATTGCACTTACCTGCACAATTCTCATGTATATCCACATGCACTTGTAGTCAGCTTCTTCAAGGCCAAGCTATAAAAAGTACACGATTGACCACTATTTGTGCATTGTTATTTCGAAAGGGGTTTCCTAAAAGTGAAGAACAAACTGTATTCTAGTCCTGCAATCTTCTTTTAGAGATGTGATCAAATGGTCAAATTGTGACTAAGTGTGGTGTCTCCTCCAAGCATTTTCTTAATGCTAATCTTAAAAGGCAAACTATCCTTTGGTTGGTTACCTTTGCCAAGGTTTAGTTTGCCCCTTTGACTCAAATTCATTTGGTCCATTTATTAACTATAGCTCAAAGATGGTTGCCATTATCTTTTGGAGTTCTTCTGTTAAATTTATTATCATTTCTTGAACAAGGAACTTCCCTTGTTTTTAAGGTTGTGGCAGACTAAGTTCAAATTCAAAAAGTAACAAATCGGTGGTGAAGGAGCACGGTTGAAACTTTACCAAATTTAGTGCTCGATGATGTGGCTGTTGCATTTCAAATACTGAAATAATTTCTTGTCAATTGTTTATGCTGCTGGATACTGTGTCTCCTGCACTTTGCGAATTATAGGTCTAACACGCGGCCTATTATTCATTAGATTCTTAGATCTGACTGATTGAACTTTGGACCACCTTTCATTATTTTATGGATGGACACTTTCTTTTCATGCCCATTGGTTGTTGACAATTTCTCTTTTAGGTGACTCGCTGGATTATATCCCATGAGTGGACTGTTGGAGAACTTTGGAATATGATGGTTGAGTACGGATCCAAGAGATTAAAAGGTGAAGCCAGAGTTGGCTTTTTCAGTTGGCTCCTTCCCTTGGTAGATTCCAATGATGCATGAGCTGTTGGGCATCACCTCAATCTTCATGAGATTTACTGAGCATTGACCAAAATTTCTTCTTTGGTGGGCACTTTCTTGGCTTGGTGCGGCTCATATTTGATTCACTATGGAAGACTAGCATAGTGTAAATGCTTTCACTGTTAGTTGCACTGTGGAAATATAGAATACTCGGCATAATTTTTCCCTATAGGGGTGCGTGGTCTGTGTATCTGAGGGACATTTTATTGTTCGTTAGTGACAAAAAAGAAGTGCATCTGGAGTTGCTCTGCGCCAATGGTTGATTTTGTCTGACCCAAGATCTCCTTTGCAATTCACCTGTAAGGGAGAATGGATGAGCTCAAGGGCAGGTAAAATGAAGGCATTCTAGCTATTCATTGAACAAGAAAATGACAGGAGAGGGGGGGTTGCATGCACGGAGATGGAGGGTATTTACTATCTGCTGCCCACTGCCCCGGATTTGAAACTGCTGTGGAAGCATATGCGATCAAACTCTGGCTTGCGACAGCAACTCTGCTGCTATCAGAATTTGTTGGTTAGAAAGCTTTGTCCATAACCAACCTAGTTATGAGGATCTAACCCGCATTCATGTAATACCTTTCTTTCTTGTTTAGTGAACGGAGGCTCGTAGAATTCGCTGAAAGATAGGATCAGCTGTTTGGTACGTCTCCTTTTGTACCTATAATTAAGTCTATACACGTTAGGATGAGGTTCAAAAGTTACCATTCATACAAGGACCATTAATTTGACATATCTTTTACTTCCACAAAATAAAATAGGGGAAAAAAATTCTCATTACTGAAAATTGGTCTACACAAACTAGGGCTGTTCACGAATTGGATTGCGAGCGCCTCGAATACGAGCTCGACTCGAGCTCGGTCAATATCAAGCTCGAGTCGAGCTTGAGCTCAAAAACATTAAGATCGTTGGCTCGCGAGTTCGATTATATGTATGTATCTTTTATTTTTTATTTTAATAGTAAAATTACATATATATTCTTAATATTTTATTATTTGTTAAGAAAAATTATTATTTTATTTATTTTTAAAATAAAATAATTATTTTTTATTTTTTAAAAATAAAATAATTATTTTTTATTTTTTAAAAATAAAATAATTATTTTTTATTTTTTAAAAATAAAATAATTATTTTTATTTTTTAACCTCGAGCTCGACTCAAATTTGAGTTCGTTGAGCTCGAGCTCGAGCTCGAGTTCCAGTTTTGTAAAATTAACTAGAGGTTCGGTTCGATTAGATCAAAACTCAATTCGACTCGATTCGTTTGCACCCTTAACACAAACACAAGCATTGGGTAGAGCGGGATTAATTTAATGCATGTCTAGACTTGTAAGAGGGTGGTGGATAAACTTGCCCTGATAATGACTTTAGGGGATTAATTCTTTCTTTGTGCTTGATGTTTCATGATGAACATCAATTTTTTTGTTTGGGGTGGTTTTGAGAGTTCGAGTTTGAAAATATTTTTTACCGTTCCAATGATTAGCTTATTGTAATTTTCCCATTCCAGGGATTATTTTACCTACTTATATCCTTTTTTTTTTCTTTTTCAATGCTCTTAGTAGGCCAGATGCTCTCGTGCTAACTATCCCATAATTTGAAATTAAAAAAAAAATCTAATTTGGCATCTAAAAGAGGATCCAATATTAGGCATCTTTTTTCCAATTTATGCACTTGATAAATAAAAGGAACCAAATATAAAAAGATTTTAGTTGAGCTAAATTTTCTTATAATTGTGGTGACAGCAAGAATCTTAAGGTATGAAAAAAAAATGTTTTGTTAAATTTTGGAAGTTGTTATTTTTTGTATGAATAATGGATATATTTTAGGGTTAATTACATTTACCTCCCCTGAGGTTTGACCATATTACCAATCAATCCCTGTAATTTGTCCAAATAACGGTCTCACCCTTTGAATGATCAAACATTTAACAAAAACCCCCTTAATGCCGAAAATGCCCTTATTGAGGCCAAATTGCATTAAAAAAAGAATATATTTTTATTTATTAACCTTCAAGTAATCCAAAAAAATAGAAAAAGTTTTTGCTTATTATTTTATAAAAATCACATCTTTACTTCCATAAATAGTTTTGAATCAATAATTATTTTAAATCTTAAAAATGAATATTAAAAATTATATAAATTGAAAGAAAAATAAAAAAGAAGCAATTATTTTAAATCCTCAAGTATGGTTCGAATTTGTGGTTCAAGGCATGTTGCGGAGAGCACAAGGCATGTTTTCCTCAATTTGAACCATACTCCAGGAATTAAAATAATTTCTTCTTTTTTTTATTTTTCTTTCAATTTATCTAATTTTTAATATTCATTTTTAAGATTTAAAATAATTATTGATTCAAAACTATTTATGGAAGCAAAGATATGGTTTTTATAAAATAATAAGCAAAAACTTTTTTCTATTTTTTTGGATTGCTTCAGGGTTAATAAAATAAAAATATGTTCTTTTTTTAATGCAACATGGCCTCAATAAGGGTATTTTCGCCATTAAGGGGGTTTTTGTTAAATGTTTGATCATTCAAAGGGTGAGACCGTTATTTGGACAAATTACAAGGATTGATTGGTAATATGGTCAAACCTCAGGGGAGGTAAATGTAATTAACCCTATATTTTATTGACCCTGTATAGTAATGGCCCCATAAGTAAATTAACAAGTTAGATCAAATATTTAATGTAACTAGTATAATAATTGAGGGGCAATTTTGGCATAAAAAAATCTTCTCACATCTGAAATTATTTTCTTATTGTTGCTTTTTTGAATTGGATTAAATTGTTACAAGAAAATTAGTTTTAAGGGAGGTTAGTAATATTTTTAGAACCTCAGGGGAGGGGCAGTGAAACTATTAGAAACCTCCCCTATTATCCCTATTATTGTATCATCCTTGCTTCGGAAACCTGCCTTTCCACTGCTAGTGCTGGAGTAGAAAACAGTCGCAGGATACCAAGTTTTCGGGTTAATTTCACTTTGTCCCCCCAAACTTTGGACGATTACTCACTTTAGTCCCTAAACTTCAAAATGGGACACTTAAGTCACTAAAACTTATAAATTTGGACACTTAACTCCCTAAACTTATAAAATCGGACACTTAAATCCCTAAACTCTTATAAAATGGGACACTTCGACCACCATGGCATTCAGGATTTTGTTAACAATTTTCCTTAATTGGGAGGTATTTATAAGTTTAGGGATTTACTTGTCCTATTCTAAAGTTTAGGGACTAAAGTGAATAACCGTCCAAAGTTTGGGGGGACAAAGTGGAATTAACCCCCAAGTTTGCTGTCTTTTGTGGTCCGTAAGAACTAAGAAAGAATTGAGGAGACCGGTTTCCATCGGCAAAGCAAAGAACTTCAGCACTCCACCTCTCTATCTCTCCTTCTCTGGATTCAAGCTTTTCACAGTACCAAAACAAAATACTATTGTAAGTGGTAAGAAGCCCGCATTCAAATCCCTTTCTTGGTTACCACTAAACTTTTGTACCTTCTATGTGAGTCCTTCTGGAGTTAGTAGTAGTACAAATATATGCAAGTCCTCCCTGCTGCATGTTGCCTTTTTTCGTTTTTTTTTTCCCCAAATCAAAGTTTGAATCTTTCTCTGTGATTTCAATTGAAAAGTGGACAGCATCTTTTCCACTGGGGAGTGAGGGGTTGTGGGAGTTTTCCTATGGAGATAACCTTGAGACATCTTCTCATGTAATTGTAATTTAAAGCTTCTCTATTGTTATCTATTTGTCCTTTTCTTTTCTTTTAATCCTTGGAGAATTGCACATTTCCATTTTTCTGCTACAAAGGAAGGGGTTGCTCTATGGGGCTTTGTTTGTTAATTCCACATTTTGAGGCTCTTGGGTTGGCTGTTGAAATAAGTAGTCTGTATTTAGCTGGTATCCCATTTTTCAGCACTCCACTGCTGTTGGCGTTTGCTAAATTCTGATTTTTTTTCAAAAGGATCTTTTAGTTTCATGCCCTTTTATATATATCTAGCAGCAGAAGAGATGTCTGTGGCGGCTTCGGCTGCTGCTGCTGCTGTTGGGGCTGGGGCGGTCGCCTTGTTCAGACTAAACAGGTTGCCTTCTTCCCCCTCCACCTCCTCCTGCTCTTGTCTTCTTCTCAAAGGACTCCGAGCTTTTGCACCATTTCCATACCGATACCACTTCGCTTCTTATTCTACTTCTTCTTTGCTTTCACAAGAAGCAGCAGCTGTTGCTTCCCAACTTCCACGCTCACACGCCGCCAATACCTCCTCCAATGTGGTGGAAATTCTTGAACAGAGAGGCCTGCTGGAATCTCTCACCAGCGATAGTCTCAGGTCGGTCTGCTCCTCCTCTGCCCCTAACCAAGCACCTCTTCGAGTCTACTGTGGTTTTGACCCCACCGCTGATAGCCTCCACCTCGGCAATCTCCTTGGCATTATTGTCCTCTCTTGGTTCCTCCGCTGCGGTCATCGTGCTGTCGCCCTCATTGGGGGAGCCACCGGCCGCGTAGGCGACCCTTCTGGCAAGAGTTCCGAAAGGCCTGAGCTTGACCTTGAAACCCTCCATAAGAACATTTCTGGGATTTCCGCCACCATTTGCCACATTCTTAGCAGGGCTGCTCCTATCCCTGATTCTGTTTCTATCCTGAATAATTATGAGTGGTGGAAAGATGTTAGGCTGCTGGATTTCCTCAAGGATGTTGGGAGGTATGCGAGGGTGGGCACCATGATGTCCAAGGAAAGCGTCCGCAAGAGGCTTGAATCTGATCAGGGCATGAGCTACACTGAGTTCACCTACCAGATCCTGCAGGGCTACGACTTTGTCCATCTCTTTCGCCAAGAAGGAGTCTCTGTTCAGATCGGTGGCAGCGATCAATGGGGCAACATCACTGCCGGGACTGACCTTATCCGCAGAATTCTTCGCGTTGAAGGGGCAGCCCATGGACTCACATTCCCTCTCCTCCTCAAGAGTGATGGTACTAAATTTGGAAAATCAGAGGATGGTGCCATTTGGCTTTCCCCTTCCAAGTTGACCCCTTATAACTTTTACCAGTATTTCTTTTCAGTTCCTGATGATGATGTTGTTAGGTTCCTCAAGATACTTACTTTCTTGAGCTTGGAGGAGATTGCACGGCTGGAAAGGGACATGGATACCCCCGGCTATGTTCCCAACACTGCCCAGCGTAGGCTGGCTGAGGAGGTTACTCGCTTTGTACATGGCCAAGAGGGTCTGGACGAGGCTCTCAAGGCCACTGAGGCTCTGAGGCCTGGGGCAGCTACCAAGTTGGATGCTAAAACCATTGAGGGGATTGGAGAGGATGTTCCTTCTTGTTCGCTGCCTTACGATCAGGTCCTGAGTCTGTCTCTGTTGGATCTCTCCGTTTCAAGTGGATTGCTTGAGAGTAAATCAACAGCACGGCGTCTACTCAAGCAAGGAGGGCTTTATCTGAACAACGGTAGGGTTGACAGTGAGGCGAAAAAGATTGAGGCAAATGATATTATAGACGGAAAAGTTATCCTTTTATCTGCTGGAAAGAAGAATAAGATGGTTGTAAGAGTTTCTTGATTGCCTTTGCCTTGGATTATTTTTCATTTATTTTACATCGCAGAACGTTCATCATTGCAAGTTTTGGATTTGTCTAGATTAAACATATGGACTTAGATTTTGGTGGAGTTAATGCTATTTGGAATATCTTTTGTTCCTCTTTTCCGTGATTATTGTATTCTATTATAGATATTACTTATCATTTCAGCAGCTTCACTCTGATCTGAATTTTTTCACTATTAATCATTTATAGTGGAAGTACCTTTCGAAGGCATTCTCAACTACTGAGATCGCTTAAGTCTCTTGTTTTTGAAATTCTCATTTTGTTTGTTATCTCAAGAAAATAGATATAGAATCAACATAGTCTGTAATTATGCACTAAGCATAGCTCAAGATGAGGAATGGGATAATCCTCAGTGTTAGGTACATTTTTGTAAAGCGAAATTTGGGCCGTTGCCCAACAATTGTACACTTTTACCTGATCAATATATATATATATCTTATCGTTTCTGGAAAAAAAAATTATACTTCATAATGTATAATATATCATCTATTGTTAATAAAATTTGCAACTTTCTGGACTTCTTGGTTCACTACACTAAATTGTTTAATTCAGTGGAGACTGATGTCGATCACAGAATACCTCTTTTCTACAGCAAATATTCTCAAAGATAATAAGAGATGGAACGAAGCATGTGCTGGGTAAAGGAGTTAAAATCTATAGCCATGCCTTGCAGTTCTTCAGAAGGGGTGACTTGATAATTCAACTTATACAAACCTAAACTTTCCCAAGCTGCGGAGAAATTTTTAATTTGTTTTGGGCTACATTAGCTTTTGTTGTCAAAGGGAAGTTTTGATTTTGAAAGCTATTGAGAATTTGGGGGTTGTGGGAAGGTATGGAACTGCTGTAAATCCCCTTTACCTACCAATTTGCCCCGCATAGCAATGGCTTTGGCTTGTCTTGTTGGTTTGTCTGTTTAAATGACATAAAACAAATAGAAGTTTTCATTCTTGATGGTACAATATGTGTCATGTAATGGTAAACATTCAATATTCTCCACTCCCTTTAAGGACAAAAGATTGGTGCCCTATTTTGGCAGCATCATTTGGTGGGAACAGAGAAGCAAGTTTCTTTTAGTTATTATCTGAATTTATGCTCCCGGATGATTGTTGAAATGATGTGAGTCAGCTGATTCTCAGTTGAAGGATAAAAATTTGTTATGAATATTAGTTGCTAGTTCTTCAATGGTAAAGGTTCGAATGCTAAATTAACATGCTTCAAAAAAGTTCTTATAATTCCTCTGAAGACATATTTCCTAGTATTGATAGCAAGAAACAAAAAAGCTTAATGGTCTGAAATGTTACTACAAATCTTTCCCGATATGTCTACTATGTCTGGACTTAAGACACCTCAAGCCCCCCCCCCCCTCTCCTCCCCAAAAAAAAAAAAAAGAAAGTGTGAGGTGGTTTGACTAGGTCTTCCAACGATGGCTGATTTGCTCTTGAATTTGCGGTCCCTTTTGGAGACCAACTATCAGCAGCAGCAGCAGCAGCTGCTTAAGAGTATGCCTACTGTTGCCTCTGCTTGTTAGACACTCTCAAGTAAGAATGTCAACTCTTTATGGAGTACTATTAATACTTACTACTATTAATTATTTGTACCTAGTACTAGTTTATAAGCACTTATAGACGGTTTAATCAATTATGTGTGAGAATACAGCTACTCCATTTGATTACATACTGTTCTTTGACAATGCATTGATTCATGAAAACTTCTTTTGTTCTGCTCCTGCTTTACCATTTACATCTGTTTGTTTGTTTTATACGACAACAGGAGTTGATTTCTGCACTGTTTTACAAAACTTGCATGCAGCAACACACTTAAAAGGGTAAAATTAGTACTGGTCAAGGTAAAACTTATCCTGGCAATTGCCAAACTATGGAAAATTGTTGGTACCAAATTGCAAATCGTACCCATGCTCATTGCTTAGTTGTCCTACTTCGACTATAGGAGAAATGCAAGTTTAGTTCTCAATATTTAGCATGTGTGCTAAATTGGTCCTTAATATTTCAACTAAAAATGAGACCCACTATCGGCGCCAGCAGCAGCAGCCCCTTGATAGTAATACAACTTGCCTCCGCTTGTTGGACTCCCAGCAGCCTGGCCTTGTGCTTCTCTCTCAAGTAAGAATAAGAAGCAAATTCCTTCACTCTTTACGGACTTCTTTTTATGCTTGTTTCTATTGGCCGTTTGTTCCTACGATTAGTATAGCACCAAATGTTGCTACTTTAACCAATTAAATGCCAGAATGCGTTTATTCTGTTCAATTTTGGATTGATTGTTCTTTCTCTAGGCATTTTGATTCATGGAAACTTCTTTTCTTCTGCTCCTACTTTACAATTTGCATTTCTGGTTAACATTGATGGTTGTTGTGCTTGTTTTATTTCACAACAGGAGTTGATTGCTGCTCTGCTTTCTTGCGCTTTCTTTTCTTTATTTCCTGCTGCTAATAGAGGTGCCACATATCTCCCAGCGATCAACTTTCATCATTTATTTGCGTATGTTATCATTCCATCAATCAGCATCATCATCAATTGTGCATACCCCTTCATTATTAACTACTCTGCTATTCTTGCACTCTTGCTTGTCCTTGCAAACTGACACCTTTTCCCTGCCATATTACCAGCAATGTTCTATGGGCCCTTTTTGTTCATATCAAGGACCAACCGGCTTGGGCAACCTTATTGAAAACTGATGATTTTTTTTTTTCTTTGAAACTGATGGTCACAAGGTTCCTATGGGTCTGAAGTTTCTTTGGGCTGTTTTGTTAACTGTGTCAAGACTTAGTCTTTCTTCAATTTAGCTTTTCTATGACAACATTTTCCTGGTGTAAAGCTGGCCTTTGAGTTTGTAATTAAGCGTGTAGATCAGAAAGCATGAAGGAGAATACACTTAGTGTACCGCATGTGTGTGCTTAATTTAACATAACAAGGAAGGATTATAATGCATAAGAAGTTGACGACCTACTACTACTTACAGTTTCATGTCTCCATCTCTTATTTTGATCTGTGCACTTCAGTCATCGTGGTCGGATCACAGTCAAACCTTGAAAGTGTAGGATAGTGGCAACTTAAAGAGAGAGAGAGAGAGAGAGAGAGAGGGGGGGTTGGATCTACAATCTCGAAGCTTGTGGAAGAGAAGCTATAAACTTTGGGAGTGATTATGCATATTGTAACTTCATCAATCAAATCTAATGAGTGCTGTTGATTCTTATCTGAATTTTCAGTTCAGTCGGCAAGTGGATATATCTGATACTAATGTTGTTTCAGGTCTCTATACGGGTGTTATGAGGAGTACCAGGAAAGCAAAATAAAGTACATTGATTTGAATGTATATGAGATTTTTTCTCTTTTTTTATTGTTTTTCTGCTGAATAATGGATTTCTGTTTTTGGAACACAAAAATAAGTGAAGGACAAGTGGTCTTGGTTACTTTGTCAGCTTTGAGTATGTGGCCTTAAAAAAGGATGATCGTTGGAGTATTTCTTTGTATTCAGACACTTGCTCCCTCCATCATAATTTGTTCTTCACTTCTGGGTCCCAATTCCTATTGCACTTACCTGCACAATTCTCATGTATATCCACATGCACTTGTAGTCAGCTTCTTCAAGGCCAAACTAGAAAAAGTACACGATTGACTGCTATTTGTGCAGTGTTATTTCAAAAGGGGTTTCCTAAAAGTGAAGAACAAACTGTATTCTAGTCCTGCTATCTTCTTTTAGAGATGTGATCAAATGGTCGAATTGTGACTAAGTGTGGTGTCTCCTCCAAGCATTTTCTTAATGCTAATCTAAAAAGGCAAACTATCCTTTGGTTGGTTACCTTTGCCAAGGTTTAGTTTGCCCCTTTGACTCAAATTCATTTGGTCCATTTATTAACTATAGCTCAAAGATGGTTGCCATTATCTTTTGGAGTTCTTCTGTTAAATTTATTGTCATTTTTTGAACACGGAACTTCCCTTGTTTTTAAGGTTGTGGCAGACTAAGTTCAAAGATAAAACGTAACAAATCGGTGGTGAAGGAGCGCGGTTGAAACTTTACCAAATTTAGTGCCCGACGATGTGGCTGCACTTCGCGAATTATAGGTCTAACACGCGGCCTATTATTCATTAGATTCTTAGATCTGACTGATTGAACTTTGGACCACCTTTCCTTATTTTATGGATGGACACTTTCTTTTCATGCCCATTGGTTGTTGACAATTTCTGGAGATGCTCTGCACCAATTGTTGATTTTGTCTGACCCAAGATCTCCTTTGCAATTCACCTGTAAGGGAGAATGGATGAGCTCAAGGGCAGGTAAAATGGAGGCATTCTAGCTATTCATTGAACAAGAAAATGACAGGAGAGGGGGGGTTGCATGCTGGAGGGTATTTACTGTCTACTGCCCACTGCCCCGGATTTGAAACTGCTGTGGAAGCATATGTGATCAAACACTGGCTTGCGACGGCAACTTTGCTGCTACCAGAATTTGGTTAGAAAGCTTTGTCTATAACCAGCCTAGTTATGAGGATCCAACCCACATTCATGTATTCCTCTCTTGCTTGTTTTGTGAACGGAGGCTCGTTGAATTCGCTGAAAGATGGGATCGGATGTTTGGTCTAAAATTGTTTTGTCCGCTTCCATGAGTATGGCTCTTTTCGTCAAGTTGATTTCTCAATCTTTGTGCCTATAATTAAGTCTATATGCGTAGTATTAGGTTCAAAAGTTACCGTTCATACAAGGACCATTAATTTGTCATATCTTTTACTTCCACAAAATAGGGAAAATTTTGTCTCATTACTGAAAATTGGTCTACACAAGCATTGGGTAGAGCGGGATTAATTTATTGCCCGTCTAGACTTGCAAGGGTGGTGGATATGCTTGTCCCGATGATGACTTCAGGGATTAATTCTTTTCTTTGTGCTTGATGTTTCATGATGGGGTTAAAACGAGGGAAAAAAATTCCCCTCATCCCGCCCTATTACTTCCCCCCGGGATGAGCGCGGGTACGCGTCCCTGTTGCCATCCCTAGATATATAGGGTTAAATATAGAAAATTCTCATGAACTTTTATAGCTGTTGCACAATATACTCCAAAGTATGTTTATAGGCACTTTGCACCCTAAGAAAACTATCGTTCACAGATTTCATGACCATACAAAGCGCGTGTCTTGCAAGCTCTGTCCATTGAAATTTCTTGATATAATTGTCGTCCTTTCAAACAAATATAAATGGCTATCTCCAGCTATCGTTACTTGTTCATTCTACTCATTTATTATCATTTTCATCATAGTTTTTCCCCTTTTATTTCCTCTTTTTCACAAATGCTGCACAATTTCTACATTGAGCATAGTCCTAATAATTGCAGCTCAAGCGATGCATATGAAGCAACAAACTTCAACTCAAGATGCAGGTGTGGAAGAATGGCACCTCTATGCACTTCATGGACTATTCACAATTCAAGAAGAAAATTAATTGGAATAACTAATGTAGTATTTTTTGGGATGTGATCTATGCAAAAAAAAAAAAAAAAAAAAAGATGGTTCGAAAGATAAAAAGTTGATTGCAAATTGTATTTGTGATGCAAGTAAAATATTATTCGAAATAATTTTGTTATCCAAAAAGAAAACAAAAAGTACGAAAATTTTATCTTCTCAAATGAGTAAAAAATTTCTAAAAAAAAGTCATTAACCAATAATATACTACTACTAATATTTTCTTTTTTATTTTAATCTTATTATTTGTCACTTTACTATTAATAATTAGATTTATTATGGGCTCATTTGTTTTTGATGTATCTAAATAATTTGAATACTATACAAAATATGCTTTGCACATAACTAACATATATTTGCAATTATTATTACTAGTAATAACTGAACATAAAAAAGAGATGAAAAGAGAATAAGTTGAAGTTCATTAAAAATAATAGATAAATAATGATAGTAAAAAATTGAAATAACTAGTCACACAAGACAGAAAAGAATAAGAAAAATGTAAAATGGAACAAGGTAAAGAGTAAAGAAAAAAGTACCAAAAATAATTGATATATAAATAATATTCCAAACAATAGTTTTTTTTTACATACATCATATTCCAAAATTATTTAGATACTTTATGGACCATCACATCCCACTCTATGCAACACAATGGCCAATCGGACATGAAGGATGCTTTTATCTGTTCAATTATTATTTGAGAATACAGTTATCATTTCAGTGATAAAGTGAACGATACATAAAAATTAGTTACTTTTCAGTGGATTTTGGATGCAAATTACCTATAAACATACTTTGAAGTGTGTCGTGCAAGTGCAACAGCTATAAAAGTTCACACGGGCGGTTTCTGAAATTATCCCTATTATTGTATCATCCCTTGCTCCAGAAATTCGCCATGCCACTGCTAGAGTAGAAAACATTAGCAGGATACCAAGTTTGCTATCTTTTGTAGTCCGTAATACTAAATACCAGCAAGAAGAACTAAGAAAGAATTGAGGAGACCGGTTTCCATCCGCAAAGCAAAGAACTTCAGCACTCCACCTCTGTATCTCTCCTTCTCTGGATTCAAGCTTTTCACAGTACCAAAACAAAATACTATTGTAAGTGGTAAGAAGCCCGCCTTCAAATCCCTTTCTTGGTTACTACTAAACTTTTGTACCTTCTATGCCATCGGGAGTTAGTAGTAGTACAAATATATGCGAGTCCTCCCTGCTGCATGTTGCCTTTTTTCGTTTTTTTTTTCCCCAAATCAAAGTTTGAATCTTTCTCTGTGATTTCAATTGAAAAGTGGACAGCATCTTTTCCACTGGGGAGTGAGGGGTTGTGGGAGTTTTCCTATGGAGATAACCTTGAGACATCTTCTCATGTAATTGTAATTTAAAGCTTCTCTATTGTTATCTATTTGTCCTTTTCTTTTCTTTTAATCATTGGAAAATTGCACATTTCCATTTTTCTGCTACAAAGGAAGGGGTTGCTCTATGGGGCTTTGTTTGTTAATTCCACATTCTGAGGCTGCTGGGTTGGCTGTTGAATGAGTAGTGTGTATTTAGCTCGAATCTCATTTTTCAGCACTCCACTGCTGTTGGTGTTTGCTAAATTCTGATTATTTTTTTCGAAGGATCTTTTAGTGTCCTGCCCTTTCATATATCATACTTTCTTTATCTCATGCTTCTGCCCTGATGGTTGAGAAGAACGCGATCGCACAAAGTCAAGTACAGACGAAAAGTTTCGTGAAATATATTCTTATTTTCGTTTTTTTTCCTGGAAGACTGGAAAGAAGGAATTGCTAACTGTGTTTCCGTGGAATAAAGATAAGATAGCCTGTTTAACCATTGACATTTGCCATTGTAATTTAGGAGTAAAGCTTCTACCTTTACGTGGATATTGAGATTGGATTTGTTTTGGGTTCTTTTCTGCATTTGTATTGCACACGCGTCTTTTCTTGTCTATTGAGGCCACTATTGCTGCTACTCAAGTTGAAAATGTTTTCACTGTTATTTTGCAGCACTGGTTGCAATAAGAGGACCTTGCAGTAAAGGTTGTTCTTCAGCTACTAAGATAAAAGGCAGTCGTGGTTACAACAAATGGATGCATTGAGGCTGCAGTCTTGGTTCTCACCTATTAAAATAAAAGGCAGAAAAGATTCTTCTTCATGCTATGGTGATCTCTCTATGAGGAGAAAGAAACAGAACCAAACTCTTATATCATCAACCTGGATGTCTATGAACAGCCTATCCAGATCGCCTTCATGGGTATGTGCATCTGATTCTCATTTCCCTTCCGTGTCTAATGTCTATTTCTACTTCATAATATTCATTTGTGTGTCAATTCATATCATTGTGGAGGTCTTAGTGGTAGGGGTTTTTGATCAGGTTCATGGGTTCAGAGAATATAGGTTAAAGACTACTAAAGCAGTGGGTGTATCAGAGGCAGAGGATGGGAGGGAGAAAGGAAGCAAAAAATCTGGTGAAAATTCTATACCTGATGATGCCTTTGATATGGATGATGAAGAGAGGCAGGCATGGAGGAAAAAAATTAGGGAAGTGATCAGTACGAACCCTGCCATTGATGAAGAGGTAGATCCTGATGAACGTAGAAAAAAGATGCAAAAGCTTTTGGCGGATTATCCTCTTGTTGTTGAGGAAGATGACCCCGATTGGCCAGAAGATGCTGATGGTTGGGGTTTCAGCTTAGGTCAATTCTTCAACAAGATTACCATTAAAAATGTCAAGAAGGATGATGATGACAACTATGATAGTGAAAATGAAATTGTGTGGCAAGATGATGATTATATCCGTCCAATTAAGGACATAACATCTGCAGAATGGGAAGAGGCAGTGTTCAAGGACATCAGTCCTTTAGCTGTTCTTGTACATAACCGTTATAAAAGGTTTGTTTGCTTTACTTTGTTTTTGTCATTGGCACTCTTTTAGTGCAAGTTAATTGGTTTTAATGTCCATGTTTTTCTTTTTAAAATGTTGCTGGGATTAGTTACCTCAAATTGCCTGTCTTTTAATATGATGCTTAGTGTTGTAGATTAGTGCTGATGCCTGACTATTTGCTGTGCCTGAATCATTTTGGGATAATTTCTGGCTATCAATTTCTTAGCTAGGTGATCTCTTTGAGTTCTTATTCTTCTGCTGTGATATGTCCCTCCCTGGGTTAAACATTTAGGAACGTTTGTCCAGAAATGCTATTGATATTGCATATGCATAGCCTTTGTTGAGTTACTTTGACCTTTATAGCAGGCTATTGCCAGCTAAGTGTTTGTCGATTTATCTTAAGGTCGCAGTATTATGTGACTATGTCTTCTCAGTTTTTGAACTCTGGCTTGCTTATATATTCTACCTTGCATCGAATAACTTGCAAACATAGAACTGAGGTCCTGGTAATATGCCAACAAGAATTTACTGATTGCAATTGGCGTTATTTGATTTGATTCACCTACATAGGCATGCTTGGTTGCTTGACTTGGCAAAGTTACTGAACAGCAAAATTTTGAAAGAATTGATATGATCCTCTACCTCCCCTCTTGTGCTCTTCCCCTTGCTTGTTGATCCTAATTTTCTGGGTTTTGGATAACTTTGTGGCATTTGTCTACATATATATTTGCAGAGCTGTTATCTGGAAAAATATAGTAATATGAAAATGCAGATGGAAGGCTTTTGCTGACACCCTTTGCAGCTACTTTTTCTGAGCTGGGTTATATTGAGCAAAATAGTCATTGACAAAACATTTTTTGGAGCATTTTGCTAACACGTTTTACAATGCCCATTATAGTTTGCCGACCACCTTTTCATCCACGAGAAAGTGCTGATTTTTCTGAAAAAATCCTCAAGAATGCAATCCAAAGGAAAGAATTTTAAAAGATCTATAATTGGTTGCTTCTGTAAGGATTTCTTCATTATTCCTCATAGCTTTATGATCTATGCAGACCAAAGGAAAATGAAAAGATTAGGAATGAATTGGAGAACGCTGTGCATATCATATGGAACTGCAGGCTACCATCTCCAAGAGTAAGTGAAGGCTTTGAGTTATTAGGTTATTTGGTAGTTTACCATGTTCGGCATATTGATACGTGTATTTCAAAATAGTGTGTAGCAATTGATGGTGTTAACGAGCTTGGTTTGGTCTCTGCTCTACAAGTCTCTGTTTTCCCAGAGTTCATATTTATTAAAGCAGGGAAAATCTTACATCGCGAGAAATGTAAAGTTCATGTGTTAAGAAGTTCATGATTGCCTTCAAAAGAAACTATCATTGTGATTTAACTTTATTTCCTTTTGCTTCTTCAGCAATTCGAACGGCAGATGAGTTGCCAAGAATGATGGCATTCTTTTACTTTGGAGCAGCAATGCCACCCTGTCTTAGTGGCATTAAGAACATTGAAGAAGATATTCCCTCCTATAGTTCGAACATGCGGTAAGTCGTACGGTACCTAAACATTCTTAGTCAGCTCAATGCGTGCAATTTCTTTTCTTAAAAATTGAATGTTCAGGGGCCAGGTTCTTGTGTAGTTTGTTTGTCTTTAATGTTAAATAAGTATTCTACACTTGGCAGGTAAATTGGTATACTGCTACCATGTATCAGTGGATTAACAGAAGTTACCTTAAATATGAAAGTTGAAGCAAAGATCTGCCGCTCTGCTTCTTTAACCGTTCGAGGCGGTATTATCACCTACATGAGTTGCCTGTTAAGAACTTCTTCCTGGTGTGGATATTCTCATTTCAACAGCACAAAGTTCCCTTCCTAGTTACAAAGAGAAAGGGGCTACTGGCTAATCCATGATCTAAGTAGGTTGTGGTTGAAGGCTAGCATAATGAAAGGCCGAAGGTACAAAAGGACAGCTCAATTGGATAAAAGAGTGTGGGACGTTGCTGCTAGCCTGCAAATGGCTTCTTATAACTTAGCTTTGGATATGAGCCTGTGAGATTATTCATTACGAGGTGCACATCATGAAGTAGATAGATTATGTTGTAACAGTTAGCTTTTGTTTCTCTGAGGTTCCTGTTTATTTGACTTGAACAAAAAATCACTGGTAGTGGTTATCGAGATAGAGTAGACGTTAACTCCTTGCTCCTTTTAAACAAATATCATTGCATCAATATTTGAGTGAGGGTCCCTGATATCAATCAGAGTACAAATGCTGTTCAAACTCTCTTCAAGCTGATGTAGGTTGTATAAAGAACACTAAGGAATCAATTTAGTTACGACAAAGAACTGCTGCTGTATTGCAAAGGCAAATCTCTCTGTCTCTATATGTTCTTGAATTCAGCAAATTCACAGTACAATGTATTGCTATTCCGGAACCTAAAGTCACATACTACTCTTTTAAGGTTTAGAAAATATTAGGACTCGTATGGTCCTAGAGCCTATGAAATATATATATATATATATATATATAGAGAGAGAGAGAGAGAGAGAAAGAGAGAGAATAAAACTTAAAATAATTATTTTGTAGCATTATTATTGGAACATTAAACTTAATAGGTAGGAAAACAATAAAACTGAAGAATTTTTTTTTCAAAAATTCATAAAAACATTTCAATTGGTACTTTACAATCAATGGTTGTTATAATCACAATTACAACCATTTGGAACTTGCATCCACTGGTAATGCAAGAATTCTGTAATAGTAATTAATAAAGTTATATATATATATATATATATTAAACTATAATATATTTTGCTTTTTCTAATACTAATTTTGTATTTGTATATCAAATGTATATATATATATATATATCCAATCTTTACTTGTTTAATAAAGAGCAACATTTTAGGTTAAACGATGGTATTGTGCCAATATCAATTGCCCTAAATGTATAAAAAATTTAGAGGTTTGGGACCAAATTTACTTTGATTGAGATATTGAGGACCCATTTAACATAAAAGCCAAACATTAAGATCAAAAGTACATTAGTTTTGCTTGTCCTTTCTAAATTATCATACTTTTGTCACAATTCTAAACTTTTCACAATACTTTGATCAAAAGTATCGCATTATGGACACTTCTCAGCCACGCATCATTGCTTTTTGAGCAAATGACGCCAAATGTCACTGAACTATACACTTGTGCAGTAGTTTAGGTCACTAAACTAGTTTCTTAGCAAAAAATATCAGTCAATTAACCAAATTGCATGTTTTGCATCATTCCGTCTAATTTGACTATTAAGACAAACGGAATAACTATCACGTGAGTTGTAGGTTTAGTTTTTGAGAGAAAAAATCATCGGTTCAAATTTTTTGTTGAAGTTCATCTTCATGTACGATCCCTTAAATATTATAGATAACAATAAGGCTCCATTCTCTTTTTCAAACCCAAGGCTATCGCGAATTTGTGCCCAGATCTGAAGTCGATTGTTCCCACAATTTAACGAAACCAATTTGAAAGACCCGACAATTAAAAGGACAGAGAGTCTGAGCGATTCACAATGGGCTTCGTTTCCATCTCCGGCGACAAGCAACGACAAAGGCACCATGTTCGATGTTTCAGGTCAGGTTCCAGTGACATGCAAGTCTCTCTTTTTTTTTCTTTTTTTTTTTAACTTTATGGTTAATTTGGTTCTCCAGTATGGGGTTTTAACGATTTCATGTGATAGGATTCAAGAAAATTCAAAGGTTGAGGAGAATCCGATCCAATTTATTGTCATTAACTTAAGAAATTATGTGGAAAAGAGAGGATTGCCTGCGGGAGTAAATTAGGAAGTTGCCTTGTTCTTGAAACTGATAGAGACGGTGCACTGGCATGCTTCACAAGGTCATGGAATCTGCTGTCCCTGTTGACAACAATTGGGTGATGAATGAGTTGTTTGGGACAGGTGAGACTTCCTCTTGATTTCAAGAACTTCAGATTATACTTCCATTTGCACTATCAAATTGAATGTATTTTACCAAGTTGATGTTTGAGAGATTCCACTTGGCAGCCTTTTTTCCCCAATTTTGTGTATCTTTCGCTTTCATTTTATCTCTAATCCAATTTTTCTCATATTTTTGTGAGAGATTTGTATAAGATTTTGCAACTTAGAAGTCATGCTTTACTTTGTATCAACTTCACCTAGGCGTAAATAATAGTGCACTCAAATTTACCATTGCACAGGAAGCAGTATGAGGCCAATTTTGAGTATCCTGATGAATTTGAATGACAGCTACAGATGGATATAATGGGTTTTTTGGTCTGAGTGATGTCAATTCAACGCTTATTGTTTATTTATTTTTTTTTTAATTTCTAGCAACTGGCGTAGTTCACAGAGATTGACGAATGACTCAAACAAGAAAGGTGAAATCTTTCTTCATATTTTTGTACAAAGTCGTCGTTGTCTTATTACATGATGTGTACAGTTCCAAGAGTAGTAGTTCGGCCTATGAATTGGATCATGTCATTAACAATTAGCATCTAATGGCCAAGCTTCCCGTAGTTCTGATGTCCATCCATGTATAACAGAGAAATGTAGGCTTATTTAATTTCGTTTTAATACAATAATCAACAAGTCATATATCATCTACAAGGCATCTGGCAGTATAATGATAAAAATGATGAGGGTTAGATGATGAGAAACAGATGAGTTTTGTGATTTGTATGCAACAGTTGTTGTACATCTTCCTGGCTTTTCATTTGAATGGAATTTTGTGGTGACTCTTAGGAAACTCAATTTACAATTACTGTTGGTATATATCTGTGACTTAGAGCTTCTAATGCAGTTTTTGCTCTAAGTCATAGTGGTTAGTTTTAAAAAGGAGTTCATTCTAGACAAGCAACTAAAGGACTTAATATGAACACTTCTGTTCATCGTATCTTTGTTGAGGGATCTGAAATGCTGCAAATTATATTTTTTGCTTCCATTGTAAAACGTTAATGCAGATTTTTAATATATGAGATTCTTTTGACGAAAAAAGATGTTGTATGTAATCTAGTAAGAGCAATTCTAATGGTTTTCATGCTTATTGGATCATCTAATTCAGGGATCTACTAATTCAGGGAGCAGCTGAAAGGTTTTAAACTCATGTACAGGGTATCTTGACATGTTTAGCTGCTTGCACTCCATAGTCTAGGATAAGGACCAATAAGCTTGCGTTCATTAGTGGAAAACTGCTTAAGCAGAAACTATGACACAGTTGGAAGCTATTGGAGTCAAGAGACTACAAGTTACTTTACCATAACACGTGATGAAAGTCATTTTTCTCATTTTTCTTCTGCTTTCTTTAAAGGGTATTTATTTCAACAAGACAGCAACAGGGCAACCATACGACTACCTCTCTGATAGCAAATGTGGCAAGTAGGACGGAAGATTATCTAATATGGAGGAGGAATATCTTTGATCGTACAAAGAAACTGAATGACATAAAAATAGATATGACTTATCTGGAATGGTACAAGAAGGTGTGGATTGAGCAGGGAGGATACTATTATAGTTACAAACTTTGGCATTGGAAAAGTAGGGATGAAATCAAAAGCAGACATGAAATCATGAAGCGCAAGAGAATTCTCGCTCACTCGATACTGGAAAGGCATAGTTGATGAAGCAGAGCAACAAGACTCGTTGAAGCGCAAAAGGGGTGGCTTTTCAGACTCGTTGTATTTATGCAGGAACCAATAAGAATGGTTGAACCACTTGACAATAGATAGACAATAGATGGTTTGGTAGGAGAAGAAAGGTGTTGCCCATATATTTACATTGTCGCGCCTCATTTTTTGCGATGAAAATAAAAGATGTTTACAAAAAATGTGATTTTTATTTAAAAATAAGTGAAAAAGGACCTAGAATGGAACTTTAAAGAATGCGACAGTTTAGGTCCAAAATTTAATCTAAAAGGATTTTTAAAAAAAAGAAGAGTCGCCACTTGGTATTGAATTTGGGTGTATCAAGTTACCAAAAAGTGTTTTTTGACAAAATAAAATAAAATAAAACCCTTTTCGACAACTCCGGGTCTTTGAAAATCAAGAGAAAATGTGTTCGGGAATCACGGTTGAAGAAAGGAAAGGCAAAGGTTCGATTAATTCAAACCTAAGGTACCCTTTCAACCTAATCTAAGCTAGTTGCGAGGTTTAGTAAAAAATTTTCTCAATTTAACCCTTAAATTCATCACGTTTGAATGTTTCCTACATGGATGCAAATTTAAATTTATAAAAATGTCAAAAGGGTCAAAATATCTATTCAAGGGTTTAATTGATACCAATCACATTGATTACGAAGGCTAAAATAATTCTTTGAAGGGGTTACGAATATGCATGAATGAAATTCAAACAAAAGAAAAGAAAAGAAACTTAAATTATATATCTAGATACAAGTGGCCAAAGAATAGGAATGCAATATAATGGGTAGAGGAGACAAAAACTTGTGACATAATTTTCTTATACAGGCATCGATGGGGTATTTAAACTAAAGAGTTATAATCACCCATATCCATGTTCAAAGAATAATTCTCCTAATATTAACAAGTAAATGAACTAACTTATTCCACAATTTCTTAAATGAAATGCAATTCTAAATGATATGATTAACACATATAGAGGATAGGGGATAATATAATAGGAAATATCATGCAAATGAGAAAAGATCCTAAAAATGAAAATATGTATGAAAATATAATGAATATCACACAAAGATGAATCTAACGCATGAACAATCTAAGGGTCTAGCGTTGGACTAACCCATTTCTAAAAGTCCTTACTAGTGTTGGACTAGCAAGTAAACGGAGGGAGAAACCACAACTAGCGTTGGACTAGTGTGGTGACGTCATGCATTAATAATACATAATAAAAGAAATAAGGCATAAATTAAAAACAAATAAACACATAAGAGCACATAGCACGTAACACGTAAACATAATATCTAGATACAAAAATCCTAAGGAAAATGGATAAAGCATATAACACATAAGCCACATAAACACACTACCTACCTATTACATCGGGGACCCTAACTACAGTCTAAAATGGGAAAATAAAATAAAATAAATTTAATTATCCTATCTATTATATTTTTGAGGTATTTAAATAATTATAAAAATTAACTAAACAAATATAAGAAAATTTGAATGAACATTTGAATTAAATAAATAACAAAGCATGCAAAAAAATATAAACACATAGGAGCACGTAATTGACATTTGAATAATAATAGGGATACCTTCCTTTTGAAGTGGTGACTAAATGGAAGTTAAATTGCCCTATTTATACTCAAAATGAACAAAAGAATCATGGCACCAATTTAATTGAAAATAATAATAATGATAAAAATACTAAATTCACACTAATATGTCAAATGTAAAGAAATTTAAGAACATCTAAAAATTACAAGTTAAATATATTCAAAAGTAACATAATTAACTATTAAAGAAAAGAAACAATCATAACAAAGAGAGTCAAAATTCACCAGGGACTGAATTGCACAAAATTGAAAAACTTTTGGGGGTAAAAATATAATTTTCTAAAGTTTAGGGTCCAAATTAAACAAAAGATAAAGTTCAGGAACCTAAGTACAATTAATTTAAGGACCTAAGTGAAAGGAATTTAAAATGTTTTGGGCCACTGTAAAACTACTCCAAAGATCAGGGGCTAAAGTACAAATTTCGGTTTCTGATTTGGGCAAGAAAAAGGCTATCGGGCCATCATTTTTTTCTTTGGGCCGAACACTACCTAAGCCTAGCCGAAAGTCCAAGACAAACGAGCAAGCCAGCCCATCATTTTATCACTCAAGCCCAACCAAAAATACATGAACTCTGAACTCCTAGCCCAAACCGAAACCCAAAAAAAATAAACCGAAACCCATTCCCAAAAACCTAACTAAAATAACCACAAGCCCATAAGAAAAAAAAAAAAACTTTAGCCCATTCCATTTTTCTTTTCTTTCCTTTCTTTTTCCTTCTCTTCTTCTTTCTCTCATTTCTTCTTTCTCTCATTTCTTCTTTCTCCTTCTCCAGCAGGGTGACGCTTCTGGCGGCCATGGCAGCCGTGCTGGCTGCAGGCGGCGCCGCCGTCGGTCGCGGGCGAATTTTTTCCGATCACATAAAATTATCAAAATACACACCCAACTCGATTTTTCACGTAGATTCCATTTTTGAAGTTAATTTTTACAAAAAATGACCCGAAAGTGGCCAAAATGTTAAAAAAAACAGCCCGATTTTTTATTTTTTTAAAACACCATAATCACCACTAAAAACTATAAAATTTATGCCAAAACACTCCTTATAACCTCTACATTACAACTACAAACTCAGATCAATAGAAAAACAACAACAATATGATGAATTAAATCAAAACAGTTCAAAAATAAAAAAAAAACTTCAATGCTTCTAAGGCTCAAAATTCCAAAATTTTGAATAACCGAATGTCCTTCAGGCCACACATTAGTTATAACCATCTATTTCACTAAAAAATATGCATAGAAATTCACTACTTTAATTCTTTTTTTGTTTTGGCATTTTATCAAACGTTTAGCATGCATGCACAAAAATCATCTTTCTTTTCCTCAATCTAGTCTTGGACTTGCCCAACAACACCACAACAATAAAACCAACAAGAGGAAGGGACAAATCAGCAACTAAACATGCTTCAAATATAACTAGTAAAAAAAGGGAAAGAAAAAGAAAAAGAAATTGAAAAAAGAAAAGGAAAAATACCTCAACTAGAATTACGGTCCGTCGGCTAGAGTTTGGAGGAAATTCCAAGCTTTGATTGTCCAACTGGTAGCTGCCCCTCTTTCTTTTTGTTGTGTGTGAGTGTGTTGGGAGAAAAGGAACCGAGAGGGAGAGAATGAGGTTTTGTGTTGGTGTTTGTTGGTGTAGTTGAGAGAAAACAGAGAGCCGAGAATGAGTGAGATTTGTTTGTGTTGCTGTTAACCAAATGAGAGGGAGAATTGAGAGAGAGCCGAGAGCAGAGTGAGGGAGATTGAGTCCCCTTCTTCTAGGTGTCTGATGGTGTCTTTTCTATTGGGAGGAACAAGAAACAGCCGAGAGAGTCAATAGAGGGAAGAGTTGGAGTGTTAGGTTGGGCCAAATGATAGTTTTTTTTTTTTATCAAAGACAAGAAAGAACCATGAGATAAAATGATGAAATTTCCAACTGAAAAGAAAGGTCAAAAAATTGAGTGTAGAAATGGGTTAAGTGTATTTGGTAGGAAAATGATGAAAATATGTAAGTTTAGTCATGATTTGATTTTGATCTCTTTTTTTTTTCTTTTGATTTTGATTGATTTTTTCTTTTCATAATTTTCTTTTCTTAAAATAAACCTACAAAAAAATGAGAAAAATATACATTAAAATGAAAGAAAATAAATGACTCATCACATAAAAAATTGACAAAAATTTGATGTCTACATACATTGAGTGGAAAAATCAATTTCCACTAGTATTGCTACTAAGGAAATTTTTTATTCATATATGCAATTTCCTAAGATTTTTACTAAAGCTAAACAATGGAATGGATTTTTCAATTCTCTGTAGAAGGAATGTGTGGTTAGAATTTGTAAAAACTAAAGGTAGAGGTAAGCAAGATCATATTCCAAAGTTGGAAAATATTTTCAAATGTTAAACAAACACCAGAAAATGAAGTTAGAAAATATTTTCAATAGGCTAACCAAACACCCAAAAATGATGAAAAAGAAATTATTTTCTTGAAAAAATACTTCCATGGAAAATATTTTCCCATGGAAAACATTTTACTCCCAACCAAACAGACCTTAAATGATTCCAATTCTACATTGTGGAGAAGGAGATGGAAAACACAATCCCACAAGCCTAATTAGGCATCTTATTTATTCACCAATCTAATTGAACACCAGGGAGCCTGGAAACGGTGTGAAGAACCAAAACAAAATAATCATTATACCAGTACAGTAGTAATTGCACTGCTTTTAAATTGAATATCTTAGTTTGCCCTGATTGCAAAAGTCAAAGAATAAGAGTTGCACGTAACAATGACTGGAGAAAACTGGGATCCATGGTGACCCTAATGTTTGGGAAGAAGCAAACAAGTTTAAGCCGGAAAATTTTGAAGGGATTTATGATCAAGGGGGATGCAATGAAGGGTACAATTTCTTCCATTTGGAAAAGGGAAGAGAGCTTGTTCAGGAGCTGCTTTGGCTATGAAGTTAGTTGCCTTGTCATTCATGGTTTGCCGTCACGGGTCGCGGTCGTGGTTGTTTCACATCTGTCACGGCATATCGGTTGAATAGCGGGTGATATACACATTATAGCACATAAAAATTTTCAAAAAATCTGAAAAAATTACTAAAATTAGAAAAAATAAAAAAAAACACAATCTACAAAAATATCCGAATGGATTCAGATATATTGGCCGATACCATGCATCACGAATATAGTATTATCCACGATTCGACAATCGGTATCGTATTAGTCTCCTCCGTTCTGATTACCACTCGACTAATTCACATCGTAATCGGCCGATATTGCTAACCGTGTTGCCATTGGGCACTTTTATTTAATGCTTTGAGTGGGAAAGAGTAGGGCCTGCAATGAAGGATTTGGAAGAAAATCCAGGCTCAACTAGGCCAGGGCCAAGCCTCTGGAGTCATTATACAAGCCATGTGAGTGTATGATCAACTTGATCTCTCGACTTTGGTTAAGTTAGAGATCTTTTTTTTTTCAAAACGATAGGAATATATATATAAGTTAGAGATCGATGTAGTATAATCCGTTCTTCTTTTCACTGAAAAAAAAGATTAAAATATTTCTTTCTAGAATATAAAACTGCAAGTGGGGTAAAAAGAATTAAATGCTCAAAAGCAACGGTGGATAAACTAGACGAACATCCTATGCTCTGCAGTTCAGGCTTTTCAATTAGTAGATACAACAAGCTCATGGAATCCCTTCCTATATTGACAGTTTCATGGCTTCTCATATCAGTTCTTTGCAGGGACTTGCTAGTGGTCACATATTAAATATTCTTAGTATTTAATGTCGCATTCAGACATTCCAATCTACTAAAGGCTTGTTCTAAAATTGCTTGAATTTGAAAATTAATAATGTATTCCCAGTCAGCTTTAAATACACACACACACGAGAGAGAAGGATTGAACAAATATTTCTCTGCAGGGACTTGCCAATGGTCACACATTGATTATTCATAGTATTTTCTCTAGCATTCATATATATTCCAATACACTAAGGGCTTGTTCTAAAACTGTTGGGTAGTAGTTTATATTAGTTTTTGGTGAAAAACATCACCTATTAAATCCAAAATTTTTATGGCGATTATTAAGAAATAAATTAATAGTAAAATTACGAAAGCGTATCT
The DNA here is from genome assembly GCF_003713205.1 of Coffea eugenioides. Classification (NCBI taxonomy): domain Eukaryota; kingdom Viridiplantae; phylum Streptophyta; class Magnoliopsida; order Gentianales; family Rubiaceae; genus Coffea; species Coffea eugenioides. The sequence continues at coordinate 8,447,126 of NC_040035.1, forward strand.
GGATTCATGTTGACAAACTGACACTTGAATCCTTGAAGATATTTTTGGGGTGGCCTTTCAGGTTAACATGTATTCGCTAATTCTTAAGAGAGCACTTTAGTTTCTCTCTGGTATCTCTCTTGAGGATGGAATATCGAGAAAGGCTATTTTGTGGTACTAGAAAATATGACAATAAGATACGTATGACTTGGGGACCATAACCCTATTTATAGATAACTTTTCTGTTATCTTTTAGATTCCTATTTCAACCCATCATAGAAATAGAAAACACTCTTAAGTCTCTACACATTAAAAACTCACATCCTATTAGATATATTAAAGTGCAAACCATATTTGATCACTTTAATTGGATTTAATCTTATTTGACAGTCTGCAACATATAATTATTCACATATAAATCCAACGTTGGATTAAAGATCCAACAATTTTCAGTTGGACTATATGTGTAACCTTATAATTATGTTTTGCAATTAACCGTATGAGTTCAACTTTACTTTCATTATCAAAATGCATCTACAACCAATTTGATCTATCAATTACACCAACATAGGATCAAAACGGCCTTTGTTATACTTTCATAACTTGACCCATCAATAGTCACATATGATATGATCTGGATCCCCCACTCTAGCCCACAACTCCGTTCAAGTGGTCCGATCACAAGAACTCGTGCCAAGAAGATGCGCGAAGCTCCTCAAGCTCTTGTATGCACTATCTAAGAGAGAGTTGGAGACAATTTGAAGATCATTGAAGGCTTGAAGAATGAAAATTCAACAATATACACCTAACTCCATGTTGAAGAGTCAAATGAAGAATAGTCTTACAAAGTGCCTTAATCAAAGCCGAGGCTTATTTGTCATTCTTTTAGTTATTTATTGTTCAATAAATTCGGCCAAACAGCCTTCTACTTGGCCAAATATTAGATAGTCCATTGTTAGTCCTTATCACGGCCCAAAGCCCTAACCTAGCCTAATTTGCTTAAAGTATTTTTAATTTAAATGAATCCAATTCACCTTAAATCTAGTTTAAGTGAATCCAATTCACTTTAGGTTGTCCAGTGTATGGCTATATAAAATCCAAGGCAAGAGACCTTCATAATCAGTTTTTGAATCAATAAAATTGTGAGTTTTCACTTTTCTCTTTCCAAGAGAGGTCTTTGAATATTTGATAGTCTTTCTCAAGTTATTCAAGTAAACTTATCAATCAAGTAACTCCTTAGTTGTGGCGTTCGTCTACCTATAGTTTGGTTCGCTAATTCGTTAAGTAGTGGGTTGAGATAGTATCAATATTATTCGCTATTTCGGGGATTATATTGGGTCAAATTTCCGTTGCCAAACCATTGGTGTTCGTTGTCTAGATCGCGTGTCAAGTGTAGATCACATCAGTTGGTAATCAGAGTTAGTCGACAACCACCAGGTTATATCCTTCTTTTCTTTTGTGTTTTGAGTCACATACTCTTGTTCCAAATCAGTTCACGTGTCAATTCAAAAAAAAAAAGTACTGTAGCATCGTTACTGTTCATCGCTACTGTAGTGATACTATTCACCGCGTCTTTTTGTTCATCCGAAATATTGTAGCGACACTGTTCATCCGAAAAAAATTTTTGTTTTGCATAACTTGTGTTTCTTTCTTGTTTTGGTGTCTTGTTATATTGTTCTTGAAGTCTTGTGCTGGTTTAGAGTTAAAAAAAAAAAAAAAATCTGGTCACTAGTTTTGTTCTTGAAAGCCGAAATCAAAAGTAGGGTTTTTTTTTTTTAACAAAGAGGGTTGGGAATTTTGTCGTGTCTTGCACTAAAAGAGACTGTTATATTATTGCTTGAACCTCTTGACAAATTTACCTTGTTTCTTGGGATTCTTGACATCTATCTTGAAGTAGTGGTTTGGTTCTTGAAATTCTTGAAGCCAAGATTGACCAAATCAAAACTTAATTCTTGTTTCTTGAAGTTGGGACTGATCTTGTGCAAAAATCACAAACGAAATTCTTGTTCCTTGTTGTGATTCGAATTGACAAAAAAGAAAAAGAAATCTGATTGCGTTTAAAAAAAAAGGAGAACGCAAGAAAAAAAGAAAGTTGGATTCATAAGGAAAAAGAAAACTAACTTGAATTTGGAAATCAAGTTGTGTAACAGCCCCACTTTCCCCTAAGGCGAACCAAAGGGGTTAGTGGGCTGCCTGCCAAACTCTCGCTAGGACTACGGATCAGTTCACGTCGATCTAATAAAACAAGTCAAAATCACAAAATAAAAAAAAAATGAAAATCGAAGCCGATGATGAACAGTACCGTCCACGTCAGAATCCGGATACCAGGCCGAGAGTAGCCAAATTTTTCTTTTGCCGTTTGAAATACGAGTTAATCCGAAATCCAACCAAATGTCAACCAAACATTGAAATGTAACATTTACAAGCCAAAAGCCAAAGCGGCATATCAAAACGATTCATCATGGATATACATGTTCGGTTTGCCAATCAAAAGAAATTGAACCCAATACACATTAGGGTTTCATTCAAAGAGCTATTCAAAAGACATTTACATGAGCTCAACTTGACAACCAACTAACACAACCTTTTCCAAAAGTGGTCATTTCCTGTAAGGAAAACAAATAGAACGGAATGAGCTTAAACCCAGTGAGTTACTACCACATAAGCAACAAAGAGCATATAGCATAACTTTCATTTCAAGTACACAATGAAAGAATAAAACAAGTCGATAAAAGGATACGGACGGCTCTCAAGAACCCATTTCCACGCGTACATTCTTGATCCAATCTCATTGACTCTCCGTCAACGTTTATGAGTACCAACCGTAGAACCCACTTCACTCTCATCCCTTCCACCAAACATACCCCAACCGGGCCCGCACTCCAATCAGTAGCTTTTGGTAATATTCGAATTTACCGGAATCAAGAGTCTCATTACTACAAGATTGCCCCAGTACAGTCCCCGTGGCATGTCAATTTTCACGACCAAGCCCTCGCCGGCTCGATTCAATTGACTACCAACGGGGTTGAGCTCAGTAGTACAGTAAGGCCGTTGGATACTCGTCCAAACGACACCAAATCAGTTTTTCATGAAGTGAATTCAATATCTCATATAGCAAGTGCAGTATATCAGTGAAGCGGTAAACAGTCATTAACGGTATCACAAGGGGTGAGGGCGGTCAAGTATACCCTCACCTCAATCAATTCCAATAGCCAAATAAGCCTTCAAGGCATCAAAATCACATATAGCAAAGCCACATTCTAACATTCAAGTGAGTAGTACACTCACCACTCAAGTAAGTGATGTTTCATACACCGTCGTTAAAAGATCGTCGTGAACCCTCGTCACGTCCTAAAACACGTAAACAAATACAATGAGACTCGATAACGAGTCATAAAGCAATGCCAATCACAACCCCAATAGGGTTTCATAAGCATGTATAAGCATCATAGGCAACCAGAAATTGCGGAAATGCAACTAATGTGGCCCTAACAAAAAAAATAGTTTTGTCCTCATTTTACGGTAATGGCACAAATTGCACTACGATTATCGGATTAGAGTGTAAGACCCACCATTTCGAAGCTAAGAACCAGGGCTACAACAATGTAGAAGGTCACTCAGTCCAAATCCCAGCACAACTAAGTCAAATATGCCAAATACCAAACCAGAACCGTAATTGCAGGTTTACAAATTACACTATGCTGTAATCAGTACAACTCAGTCTAAACAGGTCCAAATGCAGAAATTCCAAAGGCATATGGTAGCTAGGACATCAAGCTACATTTCATCAGAAGACCTCAAAGCCCAAATCCAAAACAATTCCAGTCAAAATAACCCATTTCAGACGCAGTTCTAACATCCTGATGAACCCAGAACAGCAATAGTAATTTTGGCTTATCTCATTCTACACTACTCCAATTGACTTGAAATTTTACAGGCACCTTTAAAACATCAATACCTACAACTTTCATGTTTTGAGCCAAGGCCAATTCGGCCCCTAACCATGAGATACAAAATCAGACAGAATTGGGGATATAAAACCCTAACTTTCTCAAATTCCTTCCAAACCCAAAATTGGTTACAATTACCAATCATGTACACCTACTATAGTCATTAGCCATCAATTCCAACCATCATAGATAACCACAACATCATGATCACAATTAAACCAGAAAATTCATCAATAAATTGAAAACTTCACCAATTCCTCTCAAACCAAGAAATAAACCACAAATTCATCACTTTAGCTACCATTAAGCACAACTTAAGCTTCATTAAGTGTAGGAGGAAGTTCAATCACCACTCACCTAGTAAACAAGAGAGGGAGAGTTGTTGGACACCTTAGCTTCCTTAAACACTTCACCAAATCACTTTCTAGTACCAAATGGAGAGATTTTATGGAGTAGAAACAAGATCAAATGGTTGGATGATTACACTCAAGCAAGATGGAAGCAAGAATCTTGGAGAGTTTTTCTTTCTTCTTAGCTAGAGAGGGCCGGCCATAATGGTGAAGAAAAGAGTGATTTTTGTGGTAATTTTGAGATATTTAATCAATTGGTAAGAAAGGTAAAAAAGTCAAATAAGTCAAATAAGTGACCACCACTCTTAAGGTGACACTTGTCACTTCATTAATGCATTCCTATCCTTCTTTTTCCCTCTCACATCAATCACTTCACCTCCTCTACTTATCTCTTAACACCCGATAAATTTCACCCAATATCCGGAACTTAACCTAATTGGTCGAATTTTTCCGAACTTTTCGCCCTAATGGGTCCCACATCCGGTATACACTCTTAATTTCTCAAAACCTATTTGATACTAGAAAAATCATCCAAAAACTATATCTGCTCATTAAAAATATCTAGAAAATTTCCCTACTAAAGAAAACGCAGAAAACAAGCCATTAAATAAATAAAACCCTAGAAAATGGGAAAAGTACGGGTTCTCACAAGTTGACTTGGGTTTGAAAAATAAATCCTAGTTGCACTCAAATTGTCAAATTCTGATTGGTCACCTTTGCACACGTGGGATACCAGAAAATCAGCACCTAAACTACCCAAAAACAACCCAAGAAACCTTGTTTACAACTCCCAAAAATACAGCCTAGTGCAATTGGGTAGAGTCCATCTAGGGTTCCAAAAAAAAAATTCTACCATTCTTACCCTTGTTTGAGTCGAGTTGTGCAATCTGTCTCATTTCAATTTGTGTCTTTTTTTGAGTCTTTTCCACCTTTAAATTCGTGTATAAGGGTTCCACAACAAGTCCAAATCAGTCTTGACTTGTACCTAGTTACTAGTTTCCAAATTGAGTCCTTGTCAAAGTCAAATACTACCAAAGCTTGAGTTACCTTTTGCGGACTAAAATCAGTAAATTTCCAGCATGTTTTCTTGTGTTCTTTGCTACCTTTTGAGTCATTATTCAGTTCTAAATTTCCAGCTATTCATACACTACTTTTGGGGAGAACTTGATTGAAATTTGGTTGAACTACTTGGAGGAAATTTCTGATTTCTTCAAAGGAAGCAATCAAGGGATTTGAGAAATGAGTAGTGAGAACACTAGAGTGTTTTAAACACTTGAATGATACACGAGAGTGAGCGAAACATGTAAGGGAGTGAGTGAGGCCTTTTCTACTAATGTTTGTTGAGTTTTGCAGGTAATATAAGTATGAGACAAACGAATGCTCAACTAGAGATCCACCATCTTGTGCCTAAAGAAGTAAATGTTATGGCCTTGCGTGAGATAACTGAGCAATTGAAAACTGTCAAAGCTCAAAAACATGGCTGGTTTTATACTCGTTATGGTGTCAAAGATAAAACCTGCAGCTTGGCCATTGATAGGAGTTGTGAAGTCAATCTTGCAAGTGCTATCATGGTTGAGACATTAAATCTTCTAACCATTGATCACCTTCAACCGTACAAGTTGTCGAGTGCTCATGGTGATGTTTGGGTTACTAAACACACACTTGTACTCATTCAAATTGGCAAATATATGGATGAGGTGTTGTGTGATGTAGTCTCAATTCAAGTGACACATGTATTGTTGGGCAAAGCATGGATGTGGAGACGAGAAGTTAATATGATGGACATACTAATAAGTATTCCTTCTTATTTAATGGTTGTCGTTCTGCACTTGTATCACTTACTTATGACCAGCTTTGTATTGATCTAGTACACATGAAAAGTGAGCATGAGCATTATAGTATGAAGAAAGAGCTAGATGAGGGAATTGTAACTGACGAGGTAAAATCCGAGGGAGTTGAAAAAGTCAAATCCGAGGGAGTTGAAAGTAATGAGAGGAAAAAGTCAGCTATTGAGCGTGAGAAAGAGATAAAAAGTCTAAGAGTGAGCTGATTGTGAGAAAAGATAAGAGATCTTACGTTTTTTCTAATGATCTTAACTCTACTTTATTTAGTGTTTCTACTTTTATGCAGGTTAAGTAAGAAAAAATTGAGTTGATCTTGGCATGTTCTATTTCTAAATCCATCGGTCAATATCAAACTTTTCATGGAATTTGGGTCTTAAGTGTTGTATGTCTTTGTTATCCATTGATGTTCAATTTCAACCATGAGCCTGACTTTCTTGTTGGGAGGAATAATGAAGTTTCAAAGGGAGTTTCTCCACTTGAAAATTGTTATAAACCTCCTTCTTATTTCGTTGGTGATAATCCTTTCCTCATTGTTTCAAATGCTGATTCCTTACAACCTGATTGTATTTTTCAATTTGAAGGTACAAAAGCTGCCTGTCTTGATCTTGCTCCATTTGTGCAAGATAAGCCATACCAACAACGACTTGCAACGAAATTTGTAACTTTACACAATCATATTCGGGACTTTTCTAACCTGATTGCGTATCACTATAAAGATCCTTATCTTGTGAATGTGAATGGTAAGCTGTCAAGTGATTTTATACCTATAAATGCTAATTGTGTGATTTATTGTGTAGGTTCAAATTCGACCATTCATGACAAAAGGTTGATTAGAGAGCTTTGGAGTGAAACCTGGAATTTTCACAAGCTTTATACAAGATGTTTCTTGTCTTGGAAAATGTCTTTGTTCAAAAGCATCATAAGGCTGACCAAACGACATGCAACATGGCTCGTAGTTATTCATCTATTTCCAACCTTATTGTCCTTTAAGCGCACTGTCGATTTGTGGACAAATCGCTTTCAAGAGGAGGGGAACGATATAATCCGGATCCCCCACTCTAGCCCACAACTCCGTTCAAGTGGTCCGATCACAAGAGTTTGTGCCAAGAAGATGCGCGAAGCTCCTCAAACTCTTGTATGTACTATCCAAAAGAGAGTTGGAGACAATTTGAAAATCGTTGAAGGCTTGGAGAATGAAAATTCAACAATATACATCTTACTCCAAGTTGAAGAGTCAAATGAAGAATAGTCTTACAAAGTGCCTTAATCAAACCCGAGGCTTATTTGTCATTCTTTTAGTTATTTATTGTTCAATAAATTCGGCCAAAAAGCCTTCTACTTGGCTGAATATTAGATAGTCCATTATTAGTCCTTATCTCGGCCCAAAGGCCTAGCCTAGCCAAATTTGCTTAAAGTATTTTTAGTTTAAGTGAATCCAATTCACTTTAGGTCTAGTTTAAGTGAATCCAATTCACTTTAGATTTTCCAGTGTATGGCTATATATAGTCAAGGCAAGAGACCTTCAGAATCAGTTTTTGAATCAATAAAATTGTGAGTTTTCACTTTTTTCTTTCCAAGAGAGGTTCTTTGAATATTTGATAATCTTTCTCAAGTTATTCAAGTAAACTTATCAATCAAGTAACTCCTTGGTTGTGGCGTTCCTCTACCTATAGTTTGGTTCGCTAATTCGTTAAGTAGTGGGTTGAGATAGTATCAATATTATTCGCTATTTCGGGGATTATATTGGGTCAAATTTTCGCTGCCAAACCGTTGGTGTTCGTTGTTTAGATCGCATGTCAAGTGTAGATCACATCAATATATATTGATACAATTGAATGATATGAATCATGATGTGTATGTGTAACATGAAAATTTCATGTAATATGATCATAACATGCCTATTTCTAACTGATTCACCTTAAACATTCATGAGATCAAACCATACAAAAATTAGAGTGTAAATAAATACAAATTTTATTTATGCATAAAATATTCTTAAAACTTGAATAATAAAAAAATATTGTAAAAATATTTAAAATAACAAACTCCCATTAAAACTGTACATCACTTAATAACATGACATCCATACGAGCAGTATGCTTATGAAACACTTTGAGTGGCAGTCCCTTAGTAAGCGAATCTACAACCATAGAGTTTGTTCCAATATACTCTATCCATAACTGTCCACTCTGCACTTTTTCTTTAACAGTCAGGAATTTGATATCTATATGTTTAGGTTTTGTTGAACTCCTATTGTTATTGGAATATAAGACTGCTGATTTATTGTTACAAAATAATTTGAGTGGTCTTTCAATATTATCCACTACAAGTAATTCTATGACAAAATTTCGCAGCCAAATTCTATGGTTAGATGTCTCATAGCAAGTTATAAATTCTGCAGCCATAGTAGAAGATGTTATAAGAGACTATTTAGCACTCTTTCAAGATATGACACCCCCAACTAGCAATTAGATATAGTCTGACATTGACTTCATACTATCTTAGTATCCAACATAATCGAAATCAGTATACTCAATGATCTCGAGTTTATCTGACCTCCGATACATGAGCATGTAATTTTTTATTTTCTGTAAATACCTTAAGACCGTTTGGTTGCCTTCCAATGATCTAATCTAGGATTGTTTTAATATTTACTCAACATTCCAATAATGTACGCAATATCCGGACGCGTATAGACCTGAGTATATATTAGATTTCCTACTGCTGATGCATAGGAAATCTTTTGTATTTCCTTTTCTTCAAAAGTATTTTTAGGACATTGGTCGAGACTAAACTTATCTCTTTTAGTTATAGGAGTGTCACCTGATTTATAATTTTGCATGCTATATCTTTTAAGAATTTTTTCGATATAACACTTTGTGATAGTTCAAAAATACCCCGAAAGCGATCCCGATGTATTTGTATGCCTAGCACAAAAGATATATTATCAAGATCTTTTATCTCATAGTTTTTAATTAGAAATCTCTTGGTTTCATGCAATAAATCTATATCGTTGCTGGCAAGTAAAATGTCATCAACATACAACATCAGAAAAATATAATTGCTCCCACAAAACTTATAATATGTACAATCATCTATTAAATTCATTTCAAAATCAAATGAGATGATCACTTGATGAAATTTGAAATACCATTGTCGAGACGCTTGTTTGAGTCCATAGATGAATTTTTTAAATTTGTAAACCACATTTTTTGGATCTCCCAATACAAAATTTTCTGACTGCACCATATAAATCGTCTTATCAATATTACCATTAAGAAATGAAATCTTTACATCCATTTAGTATAATTCAAGATTAAAATGCGCCACTAATATTATAATAATTCTAAAAGTCTTTCGAAAAGACAGGAGAGAATATTTTTTTATAATCGATATATTTTTTATGTAAATCCCTTACAACAATACGGATTTTGTATTTTTTTACATTATCTTTCGAATCTCTCTTAATTTTAAATATCCATTTACAACCAATGGGTTTCGCTCCTTCTAGTAATGGGACAAGATTCTAGACATCATTGTCTTTAATAAATTTAATTTCTTCATTCATGACATCGATTCATTTTTAAGAATTTGAATTTTTCATGATTTGATGGAAATTGTTTGGATCATCTTCCATCAATTCAATGTCATTCTTATATTTTTGGAGAAAAATAATGTAATCGTCTTGCATTACGCTTCTTTTTTTTCTAGTGGATCTTTTTAGTGACACTGATTCTTGAAAAGGTAGAGTTTGCTTTTTTATAACAGTTTGCTCTTCAATATTATCTTGATTTGTTGTATCATAATCAATTTCAGGAATGAGATCCTGAACAAGATCAATGACACATGTGAAAATATTAATATATTTCTCTTCAAAGACAAGATTTTTAACTGTATCTTCTCTTCCAAACTCAATATCTTCGAAGAATCGAATATTTTGTGTCTCAAAAATCGATTTAGTAGTGGGATTATAAAACTTGTAACCCCTGAATCTATCAAAATATCCATAGAATAATAACTAACCGTCTTTGAATTCAGTTTCTTTTCATTTGTCCTATAAGGTCTTGTCTCAATTAGACATCCCTAAATATGTAAATGTTTCAAATTGGTCTTTTTTCCTATCCAAATCTCATAAGAGATTTTGATAGTTACTTTAGTTGAAATTCTGTTAAAGATATATGCAGCAGTTTTAAGTGTTTCTCCCTAGAATGATTTTGGTAAGGTAGAATGACATATCATACTCTTTACCATGTTTTTAAGCGTTCTATTTCGTCTTTCAATTATACCATTCATAGTGGGTGAATCCGGTGTAATATATTGTGGGATGATACCGCATTCCTTTAGATATTTAACAAATGGTTCTGGACGTTGTTTACCTGAATCGTCATATCTAGCATAGTACTCATTACCACGGTCAGATCTGACGCTTTTAATTCTTTTGTTAAATTGGTTCTCAACTTCAACCTTAAAATTTTTGAACACGTTCAATGATTGTGATTTTTTAGAAATGAGATATATGTAACCATATTTTGAAAAATCGTCTATGAACGTTATAAAATATTGTTAACAATTTCAAGCAGATGTAGGAAATGACCCACAAATATTTGTATATATAAATTCTAAGACGTCTAAGGACATATTGATTTCAAATTTCCTCTTATTGGTTTGTTTTCCTTTTATACAGTTAACACAATTACCAAAAACTGTAAATTCAAGGGGTCGAGAATTTCATTTGACATAAGTCTTTTCATTCTTCGTTTGAAAATACGTCCCAATCTCTTGTACCATAATGCAGCCGAATTCTCATTGATTAATTTTCTCTTTACTCCTCTAGTACTCAAATGCAAATATTCATTAAATGAGACAATTGTATCAATTAAATATAGATTATCGTAATACATTAAAGAACAAGAACTAATCAATTTTAAATCATGAAATAATTTAAAATTTTCATTTTCAAATGAACAAAAATAACCAAATTTGTTCAAAGCAAAAATAGAAATCAAATTCTGCCGAACAGACGGTACAATAAATGTTTCATTAAGATCCAAATAAAATTCGATTTTTAACAATAATCTAAAAACTCCGATTAACTCAACTTGAACTGTTTTGCCATCGTTCACATAGATATAGTTTTCATTATCATTAGGTTTTCGACAATTCAGACAACCCTGCATAGACACACTAATATGAGTTGTTGCACCTGAATCTAACCATCATGCGTGTCTGAGTATCGAAGTTAAATTAATTTCAGAATAAACCAAATTAAGAAGCATACCTTTCTTAGTACGCTAAGCATGATAGTTGGTGCAATACTTCTTTCTATGCCCTTTAACTCCACAGAGGAAACAATTATTCTTTCTCGGATCAATCGATTTTTTCTGTTATTTCTTTTGCGGTGCCGTACCTATAGATTATTTATCATTCTTTCTCTTAAATTCGTTATTTTTATTATTAGTGGTTGAGACCGGATAAATACTCTTTGTCTAGTTTTGTTTCAACCTTTCCTATTCCTCTATACAATATGAAATGAATTCATTTAGAGATCAAGCCTTTTTTTGATAGTTATAATTCACCTTAAACTGATTAAACTGTGTGGGAAGAAATATTAAAATCAAATGCACTAGTAACTCTTCAAAGAGTACCAATTTAAGTGCATTTAATTTCAAAACAAGATGAGACATCTCCATAATGTACTCTCTGATATTACCTTTACCACTATATTTTATTGAAACTAAGTGTGTCAAGAGTGTACTAATTTCAGTTTTTTCACTCTTGATAAACCTTTTTTTAATGTTTTGAAGGAACTTCTTAGCGGTAACTATCATTTTTTACATTGTTTCTTTGAATGCTTCTGAAACGGCCGTTTTAATGATCATCAAATACAAGTGAGTTGATCTCTCCCACCTTTCCTTATCTCTCTTTTTATTAGAGGTACTTTGATCTGTAAGAGGTGGAAGAGAATCAATCCTTAATGCAAGGTCGAGATCCATTACTCCAAGTACTATTAAGAGGTTTTTTTTCCAAGACTTGAAATTTGTGCTATTCAGCATAAAAATATTATTGATGTTGGTAATAATATTTGTAAGATCATTCGCGATTGAATAGAAAAACATAAACTAATTAAAACAATCTCACATAGTGTCGCGCCCCACTTTTCGATCGTGTGTGAATGTGTGTGATGTGTAGTGTCGTGTGAACGTGTGCAAAATGAAAAGTAAAAAGGCCATGGGACTTTGGAAAGCGACGATTTGGCCAAATGAAATTTTAAAAAGGGTTTTTTAAATATGAAAACGGAGTCGCCACTTGGTATAGATTTGGGGTGTACCAAGTCACCCAAAAAGTGTTTTTTTAAAGACAAAGTAGTAAAACCCTTTTTAAAACGACTCCTAATCCACGTAAGCCAAAGAAAAAGGTTCGGGGGTCACGTTTGACAAAGGGGAAGGCAAGGATAGAATCCAAGGCACCCCTTTGACCTAGCCAAGGCTAGTTGCGCGACTTAACCTTACCTTTCCTAATTTTCTACCCAATATATGTTCGCACGTTGGATATGACTATATGAATGCAATACGGAAAGAAAAATGCAATCCTAAATTCTACGATGTCTCTCGTGAGGCTTTTGGTCCCAAACCACATGAATTGTGGCGGCCAACAAAGGAAAACCCCATAGAGGTCGATTAATGCAAATGAGACTCAAATGTGCAAGTGTGGAAGTGTATGAAAGAAATTAAAAATCCAAGTGTTTGTGTGCAAGTGTGTGAAATATAGTGATAAGTGCATATAGGTGTAATTAAATGCAATTTTGTGAAGTAGAAATCAAAATGAACAATAAGGAAAGGAAAATGTGAATTGAAAAGAATGAGTGAGTGATAAATGAGAATGAATGAACCTAAGGGAATGCATCAGGTCGGGTATGGGAATGACTCCTAACTTGTCGACTTCGATTTTCCCTTTGATTAGAAGGCAAAACTAGCGTGCTAAGGCTATCGAATAGCCACACTCGCTCGTTTCCCTTATCAGAAGGGGGACCCTCAAGCAAATGGACCCTACAACTATCATGATATGCAAAAATCCTAAAATGAAGGGAAAGGGGGTTCGAGGAGCATGCCAAGTGATAAAACTAAGAAAAATGCATGATATGTAGTGAACAGGCAAATAATGCATTAATGAGGGGAAATCCCTAAGGGTCTAGCGTTGGACTAGCCCATTCTATGAATTCCGACTAGCGTTGGACTAGCGGAAACGTACATTCATCCATTCCATTCATTCAGGCTATGGAAGCAAGTAGACATGCCAAAACGCTCGTAAACACGTAGCACGTAGCACTTAGCATGCTCGACTAGATGCAAGAGCCTAATAAAGCGATTAAACATGTAGCAACAAAAACAAGCAACCAAGGGGAAGGGGAAATGGACCAGATGCTCTCCGAGCACTATCTATTACAAGCCAAGAGGTGTACACATACCCCATAAAAGCATAAAAGGGAAAGGGTGAATGGACCAGATGCTCTCCGAGCACTATCTATTACAAGCCAAGAGGTGTACACATACCCCATAAAACTTAAATAAAATAAAAAGCAAGTAAATGCACGCAAGGAGGTAAGGAAAGCGGAGTAGGCATGTATATTCACATAGCACATTGGATCACATAGGGTCAAATGAAGTGCAAATGAGGGATAGAGTGTACCTCCCTTGAATTGACGCCCCAATGAAGTGAAATTATTCGATTACCCTCCAAAATAATAAAAAGGTCAAGGCACCACTTTATTTAAGAAAAATTAAGAGAAATGGGCAAAACAAGGCTCACTTAGTCATAAGGTCCCTAAAGTCATGAATCAAGTGCAATTGAAACAAAGCATGGCAGTCAATTGAAACAAATAAGCAATGAAGTTGTAAGATTAAAAGTTGCCAAGGACCAAAATGAAGAGATTATTCAATTGGCGGGGTCCTAGTGAAACAAAGGGGAATTAGAGGGGTCAAAGGGCAATTTTTGAAAGCCATTTGCATGCAAGCTTCATGCAACTACGTGAGAAAGCTTCTGCAATTCCATTTCTTTCTACAATTTCTGATATGCGTAAGTTGCAGCAATTCATCATTAGTGAACTATCACACATTTCTCAAGTAAAATCCAAGCAAACTATCACACATTTCTCTACTTTGCAAACATGAAACTTGTAAATTTACATTTCTTAAACTAAAGACACAGCCATGGTAGTTCAAAAAGAAAACAGCAACGAGAAAAGAAATGGGTTATGGCCGGAAAACCAAAACTGCGGCAGAATTTCTTGAGTGAACTTTGCAGCTTGTTTCATGTGGCTGGGTCCTAAATAAACTCTATCAATGCCACAAATCCAATAACGGATGCAAGACTCTCACTCATGTTGTTCACTTGACTCAAACACAGCCATCTATTACCCGCAAAAAATTTAAACAAATCATCCAAATACAAAGTGCAGCCAAGTAATGCAAGGATTAGTGGCTACTTCATTTAGACAAAGCTTCTGCACTCCTCACTTCACCAAAATCAGCTTTCAAATAACATTAGATCCAAGCAAACAAACACACAATCCTTTCATTTTCATCAAGGAACGCATGGCTTCAAAACAGATTTTCAGCAGCCAGCCGAAGTTTTGAGAACTTCAGCAACTAAAAATAGAGAATGAAGCTTGCGGCCCTTTTGTTTTCAAAAACTGCAGCAATTTCCAGGTGCAACTACCTCCATTTCATCAAAACAAACAAGATCATCAACCCATAAATTATTGACTCGGATCAAAACATGAAATTTGTTCGCAAGATTAAGACAGCAAATCTGTTTTTGATCAGTAACAAAAGAAAAAGAAAAGAAACTGCAGCAAAAAATTTAAACTCCAAGTTTGCAAACAAGAAAGAAACAGATACTTCCTCCCTCTTATTCCAAACGTCAACTTCGTTTCAATTGACCCAAACAAAACAAAATCAAACATCCAAGCATACAAAGATATTGGAATAAAAAAACCTGCAATCTTCTTGATGCCGAACTCGTGACATGAAGAATGAATAAAACATTCGCATGATTGAAATCAACCTCAGATTAAACCCACATGCAGATTTTTACTTGGAAAATTCATAATACACAACCCACAGTTTTAGTTCCTTTCCCCTACCGACAGATTTACAAACAAAACATCCACGGCAGAGGGCAAACAGAAACAAGCATCGCAGCAAAGTCTCAAACTTTCTAACATGATTTTATAAGCTATGGGCAGAAGACAAATGAAAAGCGTTACCTTTATCCCCTCCCAGAGGAAAGAACAGAATCTGAGATGATGAACTGGGCGTCCTTGCTCAACCCAATGTCCTCGGCTGTCAACGTTCTTCTTCTGGGTCGCGGTACTCGTATTTCTTGATGAATCGAAGATGATGATGTTGACGTTGGGGCTCCTCCTCCTTGCTGCGCCGCCCCTCTCTAGTTCTCCCTTGGCTCTCCAACCTTGCGGCCCTCAATTCTCTCGAAGCTCTCAAACTCTCAGCTGCCCAGTCCTCTCTTTGTTTTCTTTCAGAAACCTTCAGCCCGTCACCTCTCCAAAACCTCCGTAACCCTTTTCTTGTTTTCTGCTCTCCGCCGCCCACTTCCTCTTGCTGTTTCTCTCCTCCCCCCTTTGCTGTTTCTTTTCCCTTTCCTGTCAGCTCCCTCTATCTCTGTTTAGCCGTCCCTCTTGTCCTTTTTCTTTGCTGTTTTTCCTCACAGTCATTCAACCCCCTAGCTCTCTATCCGTCCATCCCAAAAACTCTCCCGATTCCCCCTCCTTTCTTTTTGCTCCCTCAAGCTTTTCTCCTGTCTCTCCTATTAGCTTTCCCTCTACAGCCGTTCACCCCCTCTCGGATTTTAGTTTCGGCCGTCAAACCTTTCTCTCCCCCTCTTTTCTTTTCTTTTGCTTTTGTTTTCCAGAATCTCCCCCCTTGCTCACCGAAAAACTCCTCCTTTGTTTTTTCTTTTTTTTTCTTCTTTTGCTCGATGCCCTCTCTCCTCTTGCGGCTGCTGCTGCATCTTCTATTTATATGGGGCCACCCCAACCCTAAAACTCCCATTGTCTCCTCTAAAATTGCAGCCAAGGGCTGCCCGAGCCCTTACTTGCAAGCTGCGTAAAAACGCAGCTTGCCATCGCGTATTCCTTTTTTTTTTTTTTTTTTTTTTTTTTTTTTTTTTTAAGTAATTAACATTGATAATAGTAAAAACAAATAACAAAAACAATTTAATTAACATTGGATGAAAAATAAACTAGAAACAAGAAAGTGCAAATTCCAATTCATCATCTTTTCATTTTCCATTTTTCCTTTTTCCTTTAAATAATGAAACTAAATCCTAAACAACTAAAACATATTTTTTTGAACACTTTTCTTTTTCCCTTTGAGAAATTCTAGCTAAAAATGGATAAAATAACTAAAACTAAAAGTAAATACAAATAAAAATAGAACAAATAAAAACGAATAGTAAATAAATAAATAAATAATAAAACACCAAAAATTTGGTGTCTACAGTTTGCCCCTCTTTGTCTGAGTTTTGAAAAAACTTGAGACAAAGAAGTAGACACCAAATACTTACCTGTGTTATTCGGCTGCAAAATGATTCCAACGAACAAGAATTCTAAAAAAAATGGGACTGACCCGAACATGAATGTAAAAAATGGGATAGACCAGAACAGAAATTTAAATTTGGGATAGACCCACGGGATAGACCCGGACAGAAACGTAAAATTGGGATAGACCCACGGGATAGACCCGGACAGAAATGTAAAATTGGGATAGACCCACGGGATCTTTGGAATGTTGGCGGCACAAAATCCAGGCCCAACGTGACATTTGACCTGTTGGCGGCACGAGACTCAGGCCCAACGTGACATTTGAACTGTTGGCGGCACGAAACTCAGGCCCAACTTGACATTTGAACTGTTGGCGGCACGAAACTCAGGCCCAACGTGACATTCGGGATGTTGGCGGCACAAAGTCCAGGCCCAACGTGATTTTGTGAAGTTGGCGGCACAAAGTCCAGGCCCAACTTGGTTTTGTGAAGTTGGTGGCACTAAATCCAGGCCCAACTTGATGTTTGGAACGTTGGCGGCACAAAATCCAGGCCCAACATAATTTTTGGAATGTTGGCGGCACGAAATCCAGGCCCAACTTGATTTTTGGAATGTTGGCGGCACGAAATCCAGGCCCAACTTGATATTTGGAATGTTGGCGGCACGAAATCCAGGCCAACTTGATGTTTGAACGTTGGCGGCACAAAATCCAGGCCCAACATAATTTTTGGAATGTTGGCGGCACGAAATCCAGGCCCAACTTGATTTTTGTGATGTTGGTGGCACTAAATCCAAGCCCAACGTGGTGATGTGAAGTTGGTGGCACGAAAACCAAGCCCAACGTGATTTTTGGAATGTTGGCGGCACGAAATCCAGGCCCAACTTGATGTTTGAAATGTTGGCGGCACAAAATCCAGGCCCAACTTGGTGATGTGATGTTGGCGGCACGAAACTCAGGCCCAACGTGATAAAGTGAATGGTCAGCGGGATAAGACCCAGTCCTACCATCCAATTGGTCAAGAACTTGAATTTGATTTGTCAGGAATCAAGAAATTTGATTTTCCAAGTAACAAAAACTTGAATTTTGATTTTTGATTTTTGACTTTTGAATTTTCTGATTTTTCGAGAGAATTTTTTTCAAAAATAATTTGCCCCAGTGTAGGGCCTTCTCTTTCCCTTCTTTCTTCTCTTTCTTCGGCATCGCCCTTCCACAACTCAGAAGCTCTTTCGTCGATTTCGACTATGAATACCTGCACAAGAGGCTTACATGCACTTCAAATTTTCATGAAAAGGGCAGCGTGATTGACTTGAAAAATACATTATTTGATTCTTGGACGAAATCCTCAATTGGATTACACAAATATTTGCCCCTGTGTGGGCTTATTTTGTGAAATCTCATAAACAAAAATTTGCCCCAGTATGGGCCCACTTGACTTCAAAAATTTTGCTTGGATGACGCTCCATTTGTTTGAACAAAGTAAGCATAGCATGTGAAGAAAATTGAAATGTCTTGCTTAAACTCATATAGCAAAATTCATGATGAATATTTCCAAGATAACACCAAATTCAAGAAGATTTCTTCCTCACTTTTAGCATCGGTGCTTTGGGTAGTGGGTGACCCTTTCCAGTTGGCTCGTCTTTCAGGACCAATCAAGTGACTTTATTTTTGATTTTGCGGTGGTTAAGGGAAATGAGAGGCTAAGATTTATCTGGCTCTTGTGCTCAAAAATGTAATCCATTCAACATCACATCTTAGTGAAAGCAAAGAGTTTATCACCCTTATTTCTTAAGAAAACTTAGTCAACGTATAAGCTTCATGGGCTTGCAAAATTTTGGGTAGAAATGATGTGAAATCTGGTTATACCCTTATGATGGATTTTTATGAGCATATCCTCACTTTGGGTTGTCATGAAGGAATAAGTCAACGATGGACTTTATTAGCTTGTAATTTGGCTTGAGAACGATAGCTAAAGAAATAATTCCAAAGGACATTGCATCGAAGATCGCATTTTTCAACATTGCCCCCATCTGGACTCCAGATTCTTGGACTTTGTTTGACTTTTTATCATCACCCAACAGGGTCTTTCAGCATCAAATCTTTTTCCTTTTTCTTTTTGTTTTGTTTTTTTGCATCTTTCTTTTGCATTCATTTCGTTCGTTTTTCCTTTTTCCCAAAAATGCCCTCGCGGGGTTTCACATGAAAAGCAGTGTCAACCTCACACCTAATCAATTCAGAATACATCTAAAATTTTCGACATCAGAAATTTTCTTGACAGGACCATTGCAAAGAACAGAAGTCAGGACTTTTGGCTTTTGTAATGGGGTCAGGTGGGGTGCTTAGAAAGGTTAAGGCTTGAAAACGGATTTCAAAAGCGGTTTGAAAAATCTGAGATCGCATTGTTGCGTCAACCCTATTTTAGGGTTAAATCAGAATTTGCCCCAATTTTTGCTCAATTGAGGCTTTTTCTCTTTCATTTTCTTTCTTTTGATTTTTCGGCCTTCGGCCATTTTTGAACTTTCACAAAATTTGCCCCAGTTTACTTTTGAACTGAGGTTCTCTTTTCTTCCTTTGTTTTTGATCTTGTTGCTTTTCACTTTTCACTTCTTGAAATTTTCTTTTCAACTCAAACTCGCCCCCAGCGTGGGGTTTGCGATTCTCAGGGGTTGCCAAACGAAATAATTTATTCTGATGGCTCAAAAGGGATAACTAGGGATAAAATGTTTGATTGGAAAAGAAGATGGCCTGACTTGTATTCCATTCCTTACAACAACTCTGAAAGGAAACTTTCGTTAATGCGAAATTTTTTGCATGTATCTGAATTAATTGACTGAGGAAAACCCTTGCTCATCCATATTTGTGAAACATAGGCGATTCACATGGACAAAACCCTTCCTTTTCTTTTTTCAAACTTGGAACCCAAGTGGAATCAAATTTCCCCAATTTGCAGTTCCCTCCTTATTCTAGCATTTTTGCTTTTTCCCTTTTTCCCTTTTTCTTTCTTTTTTTGTTTTTTGTTTTTTGTTTTTTTTGAAAATTCTCCAATCTCCCTCCCCAATGTGGGGTACGACCATGAGTGCATTAGAAAAGAACCACCAATTTTAGCTCAAAATGGGGATGCAAGGGGTGATCAGTGTTTAGGTTGTAGAAACGACGGCCAAAGTATCATTCTTACACTTCATGACAACCAGAGTAACGAAATAGTTATTGAAAATCCATTCCCCTTTTTGATATTTGAAAATTTTCCAATATAGGGTAGTGATCGCCAAGGCACTTATTTGAAACGAAATCATTCTTTCAAAGGCTCAAAAGGGGAAGCAAATGATAAAATGTGTATAGGTAGAGAAACGAATGCTCGAAGTATCATTCTAAATTTTCAAAACAAACAAGAATAATGCACATTTTTGCTTTCACTTAGATGTGAGTTGGATCGATTAAACCAATGGGGATATTTTCAAGCAAAGATGGCCCCGATTTATCAATCAATGTGACAGATTTTATTTTGGGGTTAAATGAAGGAGAAAGGTATCTCATGGGCCCTTTTGAGTGACCTCTTTTAATTCTGAATACTCTTATTGTGAATGTTCAGGCCGGAGGTTGAAAAAAAAAATCCCAATTTAGTCTTATTTCTTAAAATTCATCATGAAATCTCCAATGAATAAGAATAAAGAATGAAATGTACATAAATATACACAAAACAATGATTGTCCAAAAATTTTATTGCTGAAAAAGTTTGAAACAAAATTTCTCATTCAATTTACGATACAAATGAGAAGAGAGAAACTTGTAAAGAGCTCCACATATACACTTTTTGTCTCCTTTTCTTTTTGGAACAAAATGTGTTAACAAATCAAATATACAAAATTTTCCTTTGGAAAACAATTACAACATCTCTCAGAGGCTTTAGCGTAGAGCTTCCAGATAGATCATTTATGTTTTCATCGTAGGATCTGCCCAAGAATCAAATAACACTTGTACTCTTCAAACTTTATTGGATTAAAATTATCATCAGATATAGAAGAATATTTTCATCTTATTGAAACATTTTTATGAATGCAGGGGAGGGGGAAACAAAAGAAAAATACCCCGAGTTAGTAGGCAAAACTGCAAAATCGGTATGCATGTCCTATGGGGGGAACCCTTTTTATGCCAAGGGTAGGCCTAGCATGAAAATGCAATCCGCTAGAATAGGCACTATACAATACCTGATGGATCCGATCAGCTTATGGAGTGAAAAATAATTTTGAAAAATTTGGCCCATTGGAATAAGAAGAGACGTTTGTCAAAATGAGGACCTCATCCGAAGGGATTGATTACCTTTGATTTGCAAAATGCATGGGTTTGACCTTGACGAACTTCCTATTCAAAGAGATTGGAATTCGTTGATAAAATTTCTCAGTGAATTACGGGTCAAAACCCCAATTGATCAAGTGATTGGATGCAATGGACGGTTTTCTTCAAAATTGACTAGATTTCCCAATTTGGAACTTGACAATAAAACCCCAATAGGGCAAATGGATTGAATGAAGTTGACAATTTATTTAAAATCGACCAAATTACCCTAAAAAGGGAAACAGGTCAAATGAATTGAATGAAATTTATCCGAAATTAATCAGATCACCCTAAAAAGGGTAAATTGATCAAATAGATTGAACGAAACATGATTTATTCAAAATCGGCTCGGTCGCCCTAAAAATGGGTAAATTGGCCAAATGAATGAAATTGAATTTGATTTATTCAAAAATCGGCCGAATGACCCTAAAAAGGGTAAATTGGTCAAAAGACCCTAAAAAGGGTAATTTGGTCAATTGAATTGATAATTTATTCAAAAATCGACCGGATGACCCTAAAAAGGGTACATTGGTCAAATGGATTGGATGAAATGAATTTATTCAAAAATGATTAGATTGAACTAAAATTGAATGAATTGGAAAAAAAATGGATTGGATAAGATAGATGATTTGTTCAAAAATCGATTGAATTATTCGCCCCACTGGGTGGTTTCAAGAAATCATTACAATGCCTTGGTCTATGAGCTTCTAAAATCAAAATTTGGCCTCTATATTTATCGTCTCAACAATGAGGAATCATTTGTGAATTTTCTTCGAATTAACGTCCTTTTACGCAAGGGAATTTTACCAATTTTGAGAAAATGGCCAAAAAGTGATTATTAGATGCTCATATTCCAAAAATTGCTTCATGAAAATGATCGGATCTTTACCTTACCTTGTGCACTACCCCTTCGGACGGTACGAGAAAGGTAAACGTGCAAGTCTCATTTGGATTATATATCCGAGACATGGGGTGGTTGATTCCTAACACGGGATCCCCTAAATGGCATTCCCTTTCTAGGGTTTATGCATGATGCCAGTTTATTAAAGCGATGTAAATATGTGACAAACATGAAATGTGAGCTAAAGGACATAAATAATGCAACGGGGGGAAAAGATCTAAACATGAAATGTATTTACTGAAAAGTAAGTGCAAAGACTGAAATTTAGACATGTGAGCTATCTAGTGGGTGAGTCACTAAAAGAGTGCCAAAGAGGCCTCTTATTACTAAGGCACATGAATGCAAGCCAAGAAAACAAAAGAAATGGTTAGTGCAGTTGATAGTACACATAACACATTGGGAGCAATTAAGAAAAGAAATACGATAAAAGCCAATAAAAGGGGTGGAACCCCCTTCCCTCGTGCCTAATTGTGCTTAAAAAGGTGAGGTTGACTCTAACCTAGGCAAACTCTAACATGGATGCATGAGGTTGGGGCTCATTAATGCAACTAGACTCGATAAGTCTCGGCTCCCAAGCCTTCAGACCTAAAGGCGAAGGGTCATCACTCCCAGGGCCTTTGATCGGTGGCTCGAGTGATCCCTTAGGTAGCGCTATGGGCGCAGAGCACACCAGCCGCCTACCCAAGGCAATCGATCCTAATCCTACAAGGCGGTGTGGGAAACGCCCACGAAAAACAAAATAAAATGGGATAAAAGCAAGTAAACGTGCACGTATGAAGTGCTCCCCTATTTTGAGGGAAGGGGTTGAGAACCAACGTGAGGCTCTAAAGGTGACACGCCCCCTCCCAAATGCAATGCAAGCGCGAGATAACTAAATAAACATACATCCAATCAACCAATCACACATACGTGAGTGAGGGAAAAGTTTGATACGCGCGCGAGGCAAAAGGCCCTAAAAATGGAAAATGCAAGCCTAATATCCAAGTGCAATGCATAAAAAGGGTAGAAAAAGGAAACGAATGGCTAAGTCAAATGCTTGGACCCACTTAGGAAGTCCCCAGTGGAGTCGCCAACTGTCGCGCCCCACTTTTCGATCGTGTGTGAATGTGTGTGATGTGTAGTGTCGTGTGAACGTGTGCAAAATGAAAAGTAAAAAGGCCATGGGACTTTGGAAAGCGACGATTTGGCCAAATGAAATTTTAAAAAGGGTTTTTTAAATATGAAAACGGAGTCGCCACTTGGTATAGATTTGGGGTGTACCAAGTCACCCAAAAAGTGTTTTTTTAAAGACAAAGTAGTAAAACCCTTTTTAAAACGACTCCTAATCCACGTAAGCCAAAGAAAAAGGTTCGGGGGTCACGTTTGACAAAGGGGAAGGCAAGGATAGAATCCAAGGCACCCCTTTGACCTAGCCAAGGCTAGTTGCGCGACTTAACCTTACCTTTCCTAATTTTCTACCCAATATATGTTCGCACGTTGGATATGACTATATGAATGCAATACGGAAAGAAAAATGCAATCCTAAATTCTACGATGTCTCTCGTGAGGCTTTTGGTCCCAAACCACATGAATTGTGGCGGCCAACAAAGGAAAACCCCATAGAGGTCGATTAATGCAAATGAGACTCAAATGTGCAAGTGTGGAAGTGTATGAAAGAAATTAAAAATCCAAGTGTTTGTGTGCAAGTGTGTGAAATATAGTGATAAGTGCATATAGGTGTAATTAAATGCAATTTTGTGAAGTAGAAATCAAAATGAACAATAAGGAAAGGAAAATGTGAATTGAAAAGAATGAGTGAGTGATAAATGAGAATGAATGAACCTAAGGGAATGCATCAGGTCGGGTATGGGAATGACTCCTAACTTGTCGACTTCGATTTTCCCTTTGATTAGAAGGCAAAACTAGCGTGCTAAGGCTATCGAATAGCCACACTCGCTCGTTTCCCTTATCAGAAGGGGGACCCTCAAGCAAATGGACCCTACAACTATCATGATATGCAAAAATCCTAAAATGAAGGGAAAGGGGGTTCGAGGAGCATGCCAAGTGATAAAACTAAGAAAAATGCATGATATGTAGTGAACAGGCAAATAATGCATTAATGAGGGGAAATCCCTAAGGGTCTAGCGTTGGACTAGCCCATTCTATGAATTCCGACTAGCGTTGGACTAGCGGAAACGTACATTCATCCATTCCATTCATTCAGGCTATGGAAGCAAGTAGACATGCCAAAACGCTCGTAAACACGTAGCACGTAGCACTTAGCATGCTCGACTAGATGCAAGAGCCTAATAAAGCGATTAAACATGTAGCAACAAAAACAAGCAACCAAGGGGAAGGGGAAATGGACCAGATGCTCTCCGAGCACTATCTATTACAAGCCAAGAGGTGTACACATACCCCATAAAAGCATAAAAGGGAAAGGGTGAATGGACCAGATGCTCTCCGAGCACTATCTATTACAAGCCAAGAGGTGTACACATACCCCATAAAACTTAAATAAAATAAAAAGCAAGTAAATGCACGCAAGGAGGTAAGGAAAGCGGAGTAGGCATGTATATTCACATAGCACATTGGATCACATAGGGTCAAATGAAGTGCAAATGAGGGATAGAGTGTACCTCCCTTGAATTGACGCCCCAATGAAGTGAAATTATTCGATTACCCTCCAAAATAATAAAAAGGTCAAGGCACCACTTTATTTAAGAAAAATTAAGAGAAATGGGCAAAACAAGGCTCACTTAGTCATAAGGTCCCTAAAGTCATGAATCAAGTGCAATTGAAACAAAGCATGGCAGTCAATTGAAACAAATAAGCAATGAAGTTGTAAGATTAAAAGTTGCCAAGGACCAAAATGAAGAGATTATTCAATTGGCGGGGTCCTAGTGAAACAAAGGGGAATTAGAGGGGTCAAAGGGCAATTTTTGAAAGCCATTTGCATGCAAGCTTCATGCAACTACGTGAGAAAGCTTCTGCAATTCCATTTCTTTCTACAATTTCTGATATGCGTAAGTTGCAGCAATTCATCATTAGTGAACTATCACACATTTCTCAAGTAAAATCCAAGCAAACTATCACACATTTCTCTACTTTGCAAACATGAAACTTGTAAATTTACATTTCTTAAACTAAAGACACAGCCATGGTAGTTCAAAAAGAAAACAGCAACGAGAAAAGAAATGGGTTATGGCCGGAAAACCAAAACTGCGGCAGAATTTCTTGAGTGAACTTTGCAGCTTGTTTCATGTGGCTGGGTCCTAAATAAACTCTATCAATGCCACAAATCCAATAACGGATGCAAGACTCTCACTCATGTTGTTCACTTGACTCAAACACAGCCATCTATTACCCGCAAAAAATTTAAACAAATCATCCAAATACAAAGTGCAGCCAAGTAATGCAAGGATTAGTGGCTACTTCATTTAGACAAAGCTTCTGCACTCCTCACTTCACCAAAATCAGCTTTCAAATAACATTAGATCCAAGCAAACAAACACACAATCCTTTCATTTTCATCAAGGAACGCATGGCTTCAAAACAGATTTTCAGCAGCCAGCCGAAGTTTTGAGAACTTCAGCAACTAAAAATAGAGAATGAAGCTTGCGGCCCTTTTGTTTTCAAAAACTGCAGCAATTTCCAGGTGCAACTACCTCCATTTCATCATAACAAACAAGATCATCAACCCATAAATTATTGACTCGGATCAAAACATGAAATTTGTTCGCAAGATTAAGACAGCAAATCTGTTTTTGATCAGTAACAAAAGAAAAAGAAAAGAAACTGCAGCAAAAAATTTAAACTCCAAGTTTGCAAACAAGAAAGAAACAGATACTTCCTCCCTCTTATTCCAAACGTCAACTTCGTTTCAATTGACCCAAACAAAACAAAATCAAACATCCAAGCATACAAAGATATTGGAATAAAAAAACCTGCAATCTTCTTGATGCCGAACTCGTGACATGAAGAATGAATAAAACATTCGCATGATTGAAATCAACCTCAGATTAAACCCACATGCAGATTTTTACTTGGAAAATTCATAATACACAACCCACAGTTTTAGTTCCTTTCCCCTACCGACAGATTTACAAACAAAACATCCACGGCAGAGGGCAAACAGAAACAAGCATCGCAGCAAAGTCTCAAACTTTCTAACATGATTTTATAAGCTATGGGCAGAAGACAAATGAAAAGCGTTACCTTTATCCCCTCCCAGAGGAAAGAACAGAATCTGAGATGATGAACTGGGCGTCCTTGCTCAACCCAATGTCCTCGGCTGTCAACGTTCTTCTTCTGGGTCGCGGTACTCGTATTTCTTGATGAATCGAAGATGATGATGTTGACGTTGGGGCTCCTCCTCCTTGCTGCGCCGCCCCTCTCTAGTTCTCCCTTGGCTCTCCAACCTTGCGGCCCTCAATTCTCTCGAAGCTCTCAAACTCTCAGCTGCCCAGTCCTCTCTTTGTTTTCTTTCAGAAACCTTCAGCCCGTCACCTCTCCAAAACCTCCGTAACCCTTTTCTTGTTTTCTGCTCTCCGCCGCCCACTTCCTCTTGCTGTTTCTCTCCTCCCCCCTTTGCTGTTTCTTTTCCCTTTCCTGTCAGCTCCCTCTATCTCTGTTTAGCCGTCCCTCTTGTCCTTTTTCTTTGCTGTTTTTCCTCACAGTCATTCAACCCCCTAGCTCTCTATCCGTCCATCCCAAAAACTCTCCCGATTCCCCCTCCTTTCTTTTTGCTCCCTCAAGCTTTTCTCCTGTCTCTCCTATTAGCTTTCCCTCTACAGCCGTTCACCCCCTCTCGGATTTTAGTTTCGGCCGTCAAACCTTTCTCTCCCCCTCTTTTCTTTTCTTTTGCTTTTGTTTTCCAGAATCTCCCCCCTTGCTCACCGAAAAACTCCTCCTTTGTTTTTTCTTTTTTTTTCTTCTTTTGCTCGATGCCCTCTCTCCTCTTGCGGCTGCTGCTGCATCTTCTATTTATATGGGGCCACCCCAACCCTAAAACTCCCATTGTCTCCTCTAAAATTGCAGCCAAGGGCTGCCCGAGCCCTTACTTGCAAGCTGCGTAAAAACGCAGCTTGCCATCGCGTATTCCTTTTTTTTTTTTTTTTTTTTTTTTTTTTAAGTAATTAACATTGATAATAGTAAAAACAAATAACAAAAACAATTTAATTAACATTGGATGAAAAATAAACTAGAAACAAGAAAGTGCAAATTCCAATTCATCATCTTTTCATTTTCCATTTTTCCTTTTTCCTTTAAATAATGAAACTAAATCCTAAACAACTAAAACATATTTTTTTGAACACTTTTCTTTTCCCTTTGAGAAATTCTAGCTAAAAATGGATAAAATAACTAAAACTAAAAGTAAATACAAATAAAAATAGAACAAATAAAAACGAATAGTAAATAAATAATAAAACACCAAAAATTTGGTGTCTACACATAGAATAAAATAATAATAAATTCAAATAAAGGTAACCCCATCTCAAGATACCAATGTTCCATTAATATTTTATTTTTGGTCAAAATATTAACTTCTAAGTGATATCTTGATGCAATAATAAACACTGATAATAATAACATGTCAAAAAATAAATTTTCCTTTAGGTCAATTTATAATTCACATGTAAAAAGTCGAATATTTATCACATGTTTATTACCACAAGTGCACGTGTAATTTTGTTAAACATTGATCTTCCTTTGGGCCAATCAATATTCATAAAAATTACAAGTACCCAATTACTTATATTCTAGAATAAATTAATTTTCACAAAAGAGGTCACTTTGGTAGCATATTGTTTTAATTAATTTATTCTAAAATATATATAATCATACTAATATTCAAATTTAAAATTACACAAATTACACAAAAATTTTGATCAAAATCAACTTTGGTCAATTTCGATCAAAACGTGATCAAACCTGGTCAAACCAGTCAAATTTGGTCGAACCAATCAATTAGATCAAGACTTATTGGACCAAAAGTCCATATCTAGAGTTTGATCCAAATTTATCATTTAAGTCCAAAATTTTTTTAAAGTTCATAATGCCTTATACGACTATATATTTAATGGGCCAACCTTATGGATTTTATAAGATTTAAATGTCTTATTTAACTTTATTAGGGTTCATTCAAATTAGAAAAATCCTAATTTTCTTAACATAAATATGTGTATATTGGCTCTTAAACAAGAAAACAAGTCCAAGAATTCAACTTAATAGTCCTAATTTTATAACCAAAGGCATACCCATAGCTGGATTGAAGTGATATAAACAAATTAAACAATTTACTAGGACAAGTAAACTTGATTCGTGAAACACGTGCCAATTAGTCATAGTTTCAATCAAAGGCAAATGTTTGAGATTAGGGCTGCAAATGAACCGAACCGCTCGCGAGCGGCTCGAGTCAAGTTCGACTCGAGCTCTTACCGGCATTTACCTTCTGCCCCGACCATGATATATATATTTATTTTAATAGTAAAATTACATATATATCTTTAATATTTTATTATTTATTAAGAAAAAAATATTATTTTATTTATTTTTAAAAAATAAAATAATTATTTTTTATTTTTTCTATCTCGAACTCGGCTCGAATCAAGTCGAGCTCAAGCTGGAGCTTTAAATTATCAGTTCGTCGAGCTCGAGTTCGAGTTCAATAAAATTAAGTCAAGACTCGACTTGATAAGGTCAAAATTCGAATCGACTCGACTCGTTTGCAGCTCTATTTGAAATGCAAAAGTAGACAATCGGCCAACTAAAATAGCATAAGGAAACAATGGATCGGCCAAAACAATGAATCAATGAAATCAAAGTGGGTTCCACTGAATTCAATGTTAAAACAATGGATCGTACAATTTATGAATTGACTACTGTCATGAAAACTGCATCATAACATATGCAAACAATCATGATCAGAATAGTATTTAACCAGAATTTTCGTGAATCAAAACTAGAACCACGGAATAATTATGACCAAAAGACTAGAGACAAAACTAACAATCAATTAGGACAAGCCAATTCACACGACATAAATGAGTTTCAATACAATTCGTTTCAACCAAATTCACGCGATTTCCAAATTTGAACAATCGGCCATTACCAGGAGTATTCTTGTTTAAGAGCAGGCAACCATATAACCAAAATTGAATTCGCGAGACAAAAAAATACAAATTACAGAATCCAATTTATTTCTTAATAATTAATCATATCTAGTTCTGATACCACTTATTGAGTGGTAGTTTATATTAGCTTTTGGTGAAAACTATCACCTATTAAATCTAAAATCTTTATGGTGATTATTAAGAAATAAATTAATAATAAAATTGCAGAAGCGTACCTGGATTCATGTTGACAAATTGGCACTTGAATCCTTAAAGATTTTTTTGGGGAGGTCTTTCAGGTTAAGACGTATTCGCTAATCCTTGAGAGAGCTCTTTAATCTCTCTCTGGTATCTCTTATGACGATGGGATATCGGAAAAAACTATTTTGTGGTACTAGAAAATACGATAATAATATAAGTGTAATTTGGGGACTATAACCCTATTTATAGATAACTTTTTTGTTATCTTTTGGATTCTTATTTTAACCCATCATAGAAAGAGGAAACACTCTTAAGTCTCTACACATTAAATACCCACATCCTATTAGATACATTAAAGTCCAAATCATATTTGATCATTTTAATTGGATTTAACCTTATTTGACAGTCTGTAACACATCATTATTCACATATAAGTCTAATGTTAGATTAAAGATTCAACAAAAACTGCTTAAAATTAAAGGTTAATAATTACTTCACAGTCGGCTTTAATTATTAACAGAAAATGGATTGATCATACTTTGTCCCCTCAAGGTATGGATTAGTCACGCTTTATCACCCCAACTTCACAAATATATAATTTACCCCTTCTTGACCAGTCAAAATATTAAAAATGCTTAACACTGTTAAGACAAAATAAAGTGCTGAGGAGATTAAAGGATCCGTGATTTGTTAGTGAAGGTACAATTGTACTCTTGTATTGGTGCATATGGCCTGCGAAAAAATAAAAGAAAAGTTATTGACAAGTGAAAAAAAAAACTGACAATCGACAACAACTATGATAAAAAAACTCTTGAAAAGGCCCTGATGTACACGGGAGAAGGAGTCAGAGAATCCGCAAGTTAAGAAAAGCACTGCCCGGTAAGAGATGGCATCACCACTTTAATTCAGCCGGTGATCACTTTTGAAAAACATTTATAGAGAATGTTGCAACGAGCAACACGCCTAACATCTTTCACAGTGACAGGGGAACATTCAAATGAAAATAGAGATTTTGGGATGAGAACCACGACTGTACAGCGCTAACAAACTCCTCCCCAGTTGTCTTCCAATTCAATATGGAAAAAATCTACTGCAAAGCCATGAGGACCAGGGCCTGTACCTCTTATCATTTTAAACAATGTGCTTTTATTTTCATCCTGATTGACTAGAGCTCTGAACGTCCTCCTATGACAACTGCTTGAGCTTCAAGGATCTAAGGGCCATTTACGGATCTGTAGATATAAATTCCGTGTCAGCAAACAAATCCATAAGAAACATGAGAGCTTAACTTTGATTCGTTGATAGTGATTCAACCGTGAGCCATACTAATAGTACGAAGTCTATTTCTTTGCAAAGGAAGTTTTCAATTTGATTATATTTTTTTCTTAACGCTCTTTTCCTAAATCCTCTTTAATGCTCCACCTTCTTCCATGAAATCTAGTGGACTCCATTCATGACCTCAATTAAAATTTTGCAGGTACTAGGCTTCAAGCATATTTTATCAGATAAATAGAAATTAGTGGGAGCAATTCATGCCTGTCAATGCTGCATTGTAAGAATACTTCTCATGTAGTTGGCTTATATTAAATCTGTATGCATTTGGATACCATGAGTCTTAAACACAATAACTTGATTCAATCAAAATCCCCTATGATATGCGGTCTGAATTTAGATCCACTACCACCTGGCTGGCGGAAAAAATGTACTGTTTTGTCAGTTTAATCTTCTACTCCTACTCCTATCAAGCTGTGGTTGTTGGCACAACATTTTCCATGGCTGTGATTTTCACCTTTCCTTAATAGACATTTTATCTTGCTGAATCCATAATTATCAACTGCATCTAATCTCTTCTAGATTTTCCTTTGCATATGTCAAAGAGGTACTTCAGGAAATATTTAAAGCTAAGATGGTAGATAATAAATGACTACTTTAAATTTCATTAAAAACACAAATATTTTTATTAAATATAGCAATTGTCACAATATTTTTTCCACAAGGACAGGAAAGGAAACTAAATACCATATCATTAGTTCATGTGAGAAATGATACACCAATGAATGTGGGTGATACATGGTGATACGATTACTTATCACTCTATTCCCCTATTTAGATTTTTTTAACATATCCATAATGAGCACTCGTTAATACATTTAAATTATATTTAACTTATCATATTAATATATACTGTCACACTTACTCTACTCCCATTAGATAATTTCCCATATGAGCTACACTTATACAATTTTAACACTTGAATCCCCTCTTAATGAGTACCCAATGGGCATTCGTTAATCAAACCGCTAAAAATATTTTTGATTTAATTTTACTTTTGCGAATGACTTAATGACTGTCAATATGGTAGTTCCTAAATGACCAAAGTTTGAAAGTTCTCTGACTAAATACACACAATGTAGTCTTTACAAATTTGGATATTTCTCCAATGTAACTTTCAGGAAGGGAAAGTATTTATTAGTGGGTCCAATTATTCAATTGCTAGATATGGCAATCCTGACCTAATGTTTTACTAATTTATCTCCGTTCAGCGTGTGAACTAGCACATTTGCAAAACGTATTGAAGATTATTCTTTAAAGCAAATTTCTTGGCTTTCTGACTTTTTATTGTAAAGCATTTACGTAGACCAATTCACGACTCACTTGTAAGCGAAGATTTTGGGATTTCTCCAAGCCTTTTTGTTGTTTCGGATGTTAAGAGCAACTAGAAGTCTAGGATTTTACATACTTGGACATTCTTTTTTGTGTAACTGGCTTCAACTTCCATCCATCTCTGTTCATAACTTGTCAAGATTCTGTTTTTAAGGATTGGCTTTATCTCTGTTATAGTATCCAAACATGGAAAAGTCCCATGTTGTTGTTTCTCTTCTTCTGGTTCTACTGTTTCATGTTGGCATAGCCACAGCAGTTATAACTGAAGATGGATCAGAAGCGTGGGGCTATGTTCCAGTCAGGCCAAGTACTCTAAATCTTTTCTACAATCTTTATCCCAATTTAGATATTTAAAGGGCAGAGATATATGGATTTAGTTGTCAATGACGAACTTGAATTGTTGTGCTTGTGGCAGAGGTTCACATGTTCTGGTGGTACTACAGAAGTCCAAACAGGATTCATGATCCAAAAAAGCCTTGGCCAATAATTCTTTGGTTGCAGGGCGGACCTGTAAGTATCAGAATTCTTGTGGGATTCTCTCTAGTTTCAATCTTTATTGCTTGTTCATACAATCAACTGTAATTTGTTTACTGAAGGGTGCTTCAGGAGTTGGACTTGGTAATTTCGAAGAATTCGGGCCTCTAGATGTGTTCCTAAAGCCAAGAAATTCGACATGGTTGCAGAAAGCTGATCTTCTGTTTGTGGTAGGTACAAGGTTGCATAACGTTGGTGAATAATCACATCAGCATCAATACTGTTTTACAAAATAAAATGGGAATTCCCTGCAGGGTTTTTCTTGTATCTGCTTATCTAAATTCATTTTTGCCCGTTTCCAATGTATATAGGATTATCCAGTTGGGACTGGTTACAGTTTTGTGGAAGACGTTAAAAACACCACATTGTTTGTGAAGAGTGATATGGAGGCTGCAAAGGATGGAACTAAATTCTTGACTGAGTTTTTCAACAGGAATCATACTCTCCAAAAGAGTCCTCTGTATATTGTAGCAGAGTCTTATGGAGGCAAATTTGCTGTTACTCTGGCATTATCTGCTTTAAAAGCTATTGAGGCTGGAAAGCTGAAGCTAAATATTGGAGGTAACAATTGCTTTTTCATTCTCAAAATTAAAATTTTATTCTCTCTCTTCAATCCTGAAGTCTTGAGCTTGCTGTTACCTTTTCTGCATAGGAGTTGCATTGGGGGATAGTTGGATTTCACCAGAAGATTTTACCGTATGTAGTTTCTGTTCTTCATTCGTCTCATGATTACTTAGTTGGAACAGCTGAATTGAGTTCTGGTGATCAAAATACAGTCTTCATGGGCTCCTCTTTTGAAAGACGTCTCATTGCTTGACAGCAATGGTTTCCAGATATCAAACAGGTATTAAGTTATTATACTTGAAAGATGGCACTATCCTGAATCCACGCCTCAAATGCGTCGATGCTGTGTTTTTTTAGTATTGAAACTTGCGTGAATTTAGCATTTCTGTCTAACCTAATCAAGCTCGACAATTTTAAGCTGTCTAATAAGCCTATTGTTCAATGCAGGGTTGCTAATCAAATTAAGAAGCAAATTGCAGCAGGTAAGTTTGCGGAGGCCACAGACACATGGAATGAATTGGAAGATCTAATTACCAAGTACAGTAACAATGTGGTATGAATTTGAAGAATTTATGTTTAATCACAACAAATTGGTAAGTTTGTGCTTGACGATTCCTTTTGTGGATAAATACAGGACTTCTACAATTTCCTCTCATTTGCAGAGGACGACCCTTCATCGCTGTCAGCTGCTTCAAAGCTAAAACAACGTATTGCAGTAAAAAGGTCCTGTCCTGGAGGTGATGGAGATCTTTATAGCTTGATGAATGGAGATATTAAAAAGAAGTTGAAGATTATACCACCAAATGTTACGTAAGTTTTCTCCTTAGAAAATTTTCAGACTTTTTCAGAGTTCATTACTTATTTGTTATTAAAGGATTAGTATGGTATCAACAGATGGGGAGGGCAGTCCAATAGTGTTTTTGAAGCCCTGAAAGGTGATTTCATGAGACCCAGGATTAGTGAGGTAACTAAATCAGCTGCATTTTTTTTTGGTTAGGAATTAATCACAAAGTTTAGGAACTTTTGTTTTTAGTTTGAGCTACACCAAGAATGTTTTTTGAATTTCTGGATCAGCATTCTTTGACACATCTCAATTGCGATAAGAGCAGTTACCCAATTATATGCAGTAAATTCTAAAGCATTTGATCAACTACTTTTGGCAGGTTGATGAGCTTTTAGCAAAAGGAATAAATGTGTCTATCTACAATGGACAAGTAAGATTCTGTAATGCTTTATGTTGTTTCTCACAATATTCTCCAAAGAGGAATGGAAAAATAGTGTATTAACATTTCTGGAAGAATGGGATTTATACAGAAGCAGTAGATAGATATTCAAGGAAAAACTTGATTTGACTTTCTGGTTGTACTATGATTCCACTGCATAGCATTTGTTTTCAAAAATTGGCAATAAGATAATATGGCAATAATGGAACATAATAATGGTAATCAGGTAAAGGATGATATTTTGGAGTAATCGTACTTGTAATTTGATATTTGCTCACAATAAATTGTGAATTCCAGTGGATAAACTTGATCAGGGCAGCTTTAATATCCATGCTACAAATTTCACTGTTTTTTTTTTTTTTTTATATTTTTGTTTTTGGCTAAGTAGTTCAATTTAAATGTTGTTTTGATGTTGCTTGTAGTTCGATCTAATCTGTGCAACCAAGGGAACCAACGCATGGGTTGAAAAGCTCAAGTAAGAAAAAAAAAATCCCATAAGTAAATAAGCACCAAAATTTCTTCCCCTGATCAGTAATTTTTTTGCCTATTTTCACAGGTGGCATGGGATAAAAAATTTCTTGAACAAGGATAGAACGCCTCTCTATTGTGGAGGTGACAAGAGTATTAAGGGTTTCACCAAATCATACAGAAATCTTCATTTCTACTGGATTCTAAATGCTGGCCACTTTGTAAGTCAACAAACCATTGTCATATTTCTGCTGCATTTGTTTGTTAGTTTAAAATTGCTGTTACTTTTGCCTACTTGACAAGGTTGAGAACACAACACACACTTGTCTCAATGGCTTTAGTAGGTCATAGCCAATCTCCACATTTGAGAAATGGTAAAGGTTGCATAATATTGTCTTTGTCCAAGAAACCATCAAAGGTAGAAAAAAAGTAATACTCCCTCCGTTCCATTGAAACGTTCACTTCTCATCTTTGCATGTCCCAAAATACTTGTCATGTCCAAAAGCTAAACATAATTTTCGCTCTCATTTCAAATACTCTTGTTCATTGTCATTTTGGGGAAGACATTTCAAACAATTCAGATTTTACTCTGGGAGCATGAAGCTGAGAAAGCTTAAATAATTATCAGTATCAGTTCCATTGAAAGGTGGATTGCCAAAAAGTGGCAAAACTATGGGATTGAAAGTAGTAATTGCCAGACTTATAATGAAACTTTAGATTATTGAGACAAAGATGAAACTGTGTGTGTATGTGTGTGTCTGAAAGAAGAATTGAATGAATTTGACAAGTAACATCACACGGTATCTACTTGAGGACAATGAAACTGGTTCTGCTGCCACGCAATAACTACCATTTAAGTTAGGGTAGATTGGACTTATACCAATATGTCTGGCATTTATTGGTGGTAAATCCACCAAACCCTGTGGGAATATCCCAATATGAGATGATTAAGAACAAAAGAACATTATGGAACATCTTTGTGAGAGAAACTTTCCATAGAAATTATTTGTTGAAGCTGTTTATTGGTTGTAGACATGAGAAGGGCAAGCAGAATGGACATTAAGATTTGCGGCAAATATGTTCTCGCTAAGTAAATACTATATTTGATAGATTTGTAAGAAAATTTATTTCCCCTTTTCGATTTCTCTATAGGTCCCTGTTGACCAGCCCTGTGTAGCATTAAAGATGATAGGAAGCATCACACAGTCACCTGCTGCTTCAGGGTAGGTGTCGCTTTCCAACTTAGCCAATACAGAAGACAGATACTGAAGAAATATGAACAGAAGAATAACATAGAATTCTCTTTTGATTGTGAAAAATCCATCACAGGAATGAGAATTATTTCAGAGGAAATTGGAAATTATTCTTTAGTATTTTCGTCTTGTGGAGTCTTTATGACATTTTTTTTTATATAGAAAAGATAGAATTTCATTACTGAATTTGCTAAAAATCATCCAGCAGATTTGTTTAAAAAAGTTAGGAGGTTCATTTTATAGATATCCATCAAGTTACTGGACTTGACACGATTTAATTTGCATGTCCTTATAGTTGGTGAATAATTCGAGACTTGATATTTGACTAGCTAGTGATGCATCACGTTGAGAGATACAAACTACAGGTGCTCAAACCGTTTCATTAGGTTTGCAATTTAACCAGAATCAAAAGTTTCAAAGATAACACTTTACATTCAATTTGCCACAACATATAAGCGGATGCATCCTAAACACTCTAGCTAGTTCCTACGGTTAAGATTTGAGGAAAAAAAAATTACAGAGAAAAGTAGCCTACAATTTTGTGCTACATGTTTGAGAAAAAAAAAAGGAAAAATAAAAAAAAATATATGTATATATATAACTCCTAAAATTCACCTAAAATGCCTTAGATTCAACAGGGTAATTTTTGTACCTTAAAACATCCAAATTGAATTTTAAACATGAAAAAATAGCATTTTGGGAAACTATGAATATTGGAAATTGAGTTAACTATACTAATCCAAATTCCAGGGACCAAAATGCAAAATTAAAATTTTTTGCTACTGTAAATTTGATTTAGACTATTTGTCAAGTTTTCCTTCTGTCTAAAAGAAGAAAATTTTAGTACCACATTTATTTTGCGTGAAACTTCAGAAATGAATTTTGCTCATAAACCAAACATTAGGAATCAAAAGTGCATTTCTCCATTTTTCAGAAAAGGAAAGTAAAACTTCCTTTGCCAATTTGATGAAAATGCTCGGTAATTTTTTCATGCCTTCAGCCAAGTTGAATTCTATTTTAGTAAATCATTCTCGTATAATTTCATGAGTTTTGTCGTAATAACAAAAACTGCCTTGCCTTTCTTTCTGTTCAAGGATAAATTCTAAACTAGGAAAAAGAGCGATCCTTGCCAACTAGTTTGGGTCTTGAGACAATATAGAGAGACTTATTGTGTAAAACCTATTTTCTATGCATTTGAAATCAAATGCAAAAAGTAAATAAATCAGTAAAGTGTTATCGCCACTGTGCAATTTATGGTGGGTTAGTTCAATTTACTCTTTTTACCTACTTTTAAACAGCCTAACCACTACATGGATATTTAAAAAAATTAAACTAATCGATTTATTGAAAATAAAACCTACAATTAGTTAATAGTAGCATGAAATTGGACTCAAAAATAAATAATTGATTAGCAATGCCTAGGCCTCAATTTCACAGCCAATGTGGATTGATCCTTGCTTGGTCATTGGTTATTCGATTACTAGAGTTCCGTTAATATTTGGTTATTTTCAAATAAATTAAAAAACCAGATCCAATACCAAACCAAAATTTACTTCGGTTAGCGGATAATCGATATTGCTATTATCAGTCACTAGTTTAACCGGTTAACAAATCTTAAATGCCTTTTAGTTTTAGGGAGGGGGAGAAAGACATCTCAAATACTCGAACAATAATCCATCCACAATGCAATAAAATGTGTGCCTCTAAAATATAATCAAAAAATAAATAAGAAGTTAAATTTTCACTAGCCTTGTTAAAATATCATAATATCATTTGTCCCTATAGAAACACCTTCCATTATTATCTCTCTCTCTCTAGAACTCAATTTCTCTTTCTTCTCTGCAATTTCTTCCAACCAAAACCTCATTTGACTCTTCTTTGGGAAAGAGATTAGATAATTTGGTCTTTTCTCATGGGATGTAACTTTTCTCTAATTTTATTTCTTTATTTGAATAAATTCACTTTTAAGTTTTCTAGTGAAAGATTATTCTCTTCTAGGGTTTCCTTGTATGAAAATCTTCTATCCTAGATTTTTATGATAAGAGTTTTATTTTCTCTTAAAATATTCTTATGAGAGTGTGTTTTTTTTTTTTTTTAATGGGTGAGAATAGAGATTTGGTAGATCTCAAAAACCAAATCAAAAAATCAATTCTAAATTATTTTCTTTGGACTTGAAGTAGTTTTTATCAAATTTGACTATTTAAAGACATGCTTAAAGATATATTGGATTGCAATGATATTCATCTAATAGAAAATACTCTTGGATTGCAATATTATGATCAAGTTTATTGCTTTTTATATTTGTTGTGTCAATTGATTTTCAAATTTGTATGTTTACATCATATTTGATGTACTTGCTATCATGAATGTAGATATTACATTGAAATTATCCTTTTTATCCAAAAAAAAAAAAGGTATCATTTGTTCCATCTAGCATGATGAAGCCAACTAATAGCCAACAATAGGCCAGGGGGGCTCTTGGAGGGAAGGAAGGATTGAGGTTCGCCGGATTGTGATGAGATGTGATAAAAAAGGCTGTTCGGTTGTGAAACACGAAAAAAAAAACAATTGGGCTTAACTTTGAAATGTGTGATTAACTTTGGGCTTAATTCAGATAGTCAATATGCTAGTAGGATACCACTGGTAAAAGACTAGTACTATTTTGGTCGGCCGGCTATTAATCAATAACCAAATAAAAAGTTCATTCAACTATTCGAATATTAAATTTCGGAGTCTAATTTGGTATTATTTAATCCAATTCTTGAGATTCACTTTAGAATAGACAATCCTAATAAATTTCCAAAAACTAAGGGTGTGTTTTGAAAACTAAAATTTGAAATTTAAATCTATTAAGTTATTGAATTATTAAATATTAAATCTAATACATTTGAATATATACCACATTTAGTGATGAGTGAATAGTTTATCACTTATTTTTTGGAGCAAATTTTGCTTAGTAAATTAATCCAGATGTTCAATTTTTGGTTATCAAACGCATCTAAATATATTAAAATCTGAATCTATTAAATTTAAGTGCAGAATTACATTATCAAACAGTTGATAATGGTGCAGTCGGTTTTTTTTTGGTTTATTCAAACTGCCCTCCAGATGTGTCGTTCTTATCTTCGAAAATGTATTACATTGTCAAAAAAAAAAAAAAATTTACTTTGGAACTCTGGGGTTGCTTTCTTCCAGTTAGAGAATGTGGAAAATCATGAAGAAGAAAGGGAGGACAGAAACAACTATTTTTTATAATAAAATATTTCTTAAAATTGCTTCGAAGTTGTATACACATAAAGTATGTTATAATCAGTAGTATTTGCTTACGAGAAGAAAGATGGTTAAAATTAAATGTCAATTTGCTACTGTATTGGATAACCTTGAAACTCTAGTCATTGGATGTTTCAATGTTGCACGAATAATATTTGGGTCTTTCTTAACAAGACATTTGGTGTTTCATGAATAGATGAATTGATATCTATTATTCTGCGATTAGTATATGCAAGTTCACTTAACAATCATTTTCTAGGTATAAAACTAGCAAAACATGAAGGAAACACAAACAAGAACCAAGTTTGTATTATAACTAAACATTATAATTAACACAAGAAATAAAGTAATAGGAGAAATGTCACCATTTTCACATGAGTTTCGAAACCTCTATCTTCATCCTCAACTTCATCTAGGCTTAGTTACATACAAGGCTTGAATGAAACAAACTATACTAATCTACACTACCAAACTAATGAACTAAGAAAACTAATGAAGATTACATTTTTTGTGGTATTTCTAGCCTTCAAAAGTTGTTCAAATAAGCTCTCCAAAGGCATATATTTATAGAGAATTCAATATCCAAATGAGTTGTTAAAGTTGATGTAGATTGCATCTTGAAATCATCAAAAGTTACTTCTTGAAGTCTCTATGCTTGCTTGCTCATATCCAGCTGAATTTCTTATAGAAAAATTGGTCAAAAAACTTGTGTAAACAGAGACACAAGTTGTAGAACAAGTTGCAGCCGCAATTAAAGAAAATGCAGGCTCAGAAAATGTGGGCTGAGGTCACATATTTATCCCATGTTTTCTTCTTTTGTGGGTTTTCTCATTTTTGGTCAGTCTTCAACTTTGCTCTATTTTTGTATCAAATTCAACTGATATTTTCTAGATCATAGAACCTGAACTAACTCTTGCACGAAACATGAAAGTTGTAGTCCTTTGAATGAGCTTTCCAATGCTTCAAGAATCATTCAATTTAGAGCTCTGTGTACTGAGAAATGACCAAAATACCCTTAATTAATCAATTCCCTATTTCAGCTTTCAACAACAAAAATGAATAGAGAATTTTAAAAATTTTAAAAAATGAGTGTAAAGGAATCTAAAAAATATTCAATTTAACACTAGAGATAAAGCATGTGTTGTGGATGCACTCTATTTATTTGTTTTGAATACTGTTTTAACAAAAAAATTAAGCATTATAATTTGTACATGCACTTTTATATACTATTATGTACAAATTATGAATTCTTATACCTACCAAGTGTTTTATTTGATCAAAAGTGAATATCTTATACTTATTTTATAGAGTTAGCAAATTTTTTGTCAATTTTTCTAGAACGTTTCTATAATTTTTATAGAACTTTTGTATAATTTTATCATATGATAATAAATTTTATAGATTGTACAAAGCACTAAGACCCAATATGGTCAATTAATATATTTTAGGGGCTACCTTTTTTCAGATTGAAAATTAAGGCACTAATTTGATCAAAATTGAATACGTTAAAGACTACTTTTCTTTTGTCTAAAACTATGAAAACTAATTTAGTCTAACCCATAAACTTTGAGAACTAAAATTGCATTATAAGACAAAAGAGTTGATGCATTTGGAAAAGTGTAAGGGTCTATTTGTTTGGACTGAAATTGTTTTCCAAAAAATGTTTTCTGAAATTTCTGGTGTTTGGCTGTCAAAAAGGTCGCAAAAATTTTTTCTCGTATAAAATGTTTTGCACATGCAAGTGTAAAATACTCCCTCATCTAATTAAACGTATCATACTTTCAATTTTGATTTGTCCCAAAATTAATGTCACTTATCACAATTAGCAATGAAACTTTTCACCCATTTCCATCTCATGAAACGTGTCATACTTTCAATTTTGATTTGTCCCAAAATTAATATCATTTATCACAATTGGCAATGAAAATTTTCACCCATTTCCATCTCATACCCTTAAATATACCACATTCTTTTAATCTTTTGATGGGCCCCAAAAAATTAAAAGAATTATGCTTGGTACACGTGTGTCCCACAGCAAGTGCAACCAATGGTTGTGCAGGATACTTTCCCAAGTGCAACCAATGGTTAGGAGACATTCTCAATGCTTGGATCCCAGAGTCTTGTCACCACTACTTTATCTTTCTAAACATCCAACAAGTTTTAATGCATAGAAACTACAGAAGGTATTGCTAGAAGTTAGACCAGAATCATTTGAAGTCTTAGCACTATTGAAAATAAGTTCTGAGTCTTGAGTGCGACAAATATTTTAGGACAGAGTAACTTAGGGTCTGTTTGATAATATAAAAAAATGCTAAAATTGAATCTTTTCAAATATTCGGATATTTTAAATATTTGATAAATAAAAATCTATCTGCTGAACTTGTATCTATTCTTTTCAGCGCTAGAATTCTAATTGAATGTTTAATTCTGATAAGAATCAATAAAATTATTTTAACTATCTTATCTTATCTTATCTTATCTACCTAACATACCATTGTTTATTAATTATGTTCAAAATTCTTATATGATTAAACAACCTAATATTCTCTATCTAACAGTTTTCCATTTCTCTTTTCTCCCTTTTTAATGACTTTCATATCTTCGCCAAACTCCTCATATAATATACTTCATTTTTTGTATTAATTTGATTTAAAAATATATATTATCATTTTCATACCTAACAATTTTAAATTAATTAAATCATAGGTTCTATTTTTTTTGTTGAAAAGATATAAGGGTAAAATTGTCAAATTTTACTTATTCAATATTCAGTTATAAATGTTTATCAAATAATATTAATAGGTTTAGTATTAAAATTCAGACATTCATATATTTCTTTTTAGTGTTTAAAATTCAGCAAATTAATTGTTTCAGTATTCAGATTTTAGAATTCAGACTTCAGAATTCAGATTCAATTTTATCAAACGGAATCTTATCCAAGGAATGTACTGTGGTACTGAAGTTATTTTCCCTTGAACAATAAAACTGTCGGAGCTAATCATCTCACTATCCCTTTAAATATCAAAATTGTACGCATGACAAAACATCCCTCATGAAACTTGCTGAATATCCACTGCCAGCGACCTCCCCTCTTCCTCACAGTTCTCGCTTAACCTACACTCGCAGCCGCAGGCACCACCTGCTATCCTCCTCTTACTCACCTTTCTCATACTAATCCATTCCTTTCATACTAATATACAACTATATGCGTGGGATAGAGAAACTCCACTTCTAAGGTGGGTTTTGTCTTGACAAGTTTTTTGGAAGAAAAACCGGGAAAAACGAAAGAGATGCTATTGGATGAAGATCTGTTAAAGAATTTATACGCATCAAATTCGAAGCACTAATTTTGCATATGATGGTTAGAGTAATCAAATTTGAAACGATTTTAATTGACATATCAGTATATAACTAGTATGATATGTAATTGGTTTGAGATATTATGAATTCCCTTTCATGGAGTTTGATCTGATTTTTGGGAAGTCGAAGGATTTGCATTTGGATGGTCAATCAACGTTGAATCGGGTGGTGTCATGCTGGCAGTTGGCAGTAGGGAAGGGAATGGATTGGGTACCTGCCCTAGGCATCATTTCGCTAACCCGATCTGTACCTTACGCATCAGCAATTTTTTGTTCCTTACCCGCTCCACATATCAACGGGTATCTGCTGAGATAGGATCGAGTCAACGGGTATCCATCTCACCCCGCTTATCATTTAATTTTTGGGAAAATGACCTGTTTCATCCCTCATATTTCGCAAAAATATTCTTTTCGTCCCTCACTTTTAAAATGAAGCAAATTCGTCTCTGACATTTAAAAATTAAATCTATTACATCCCTGAACCTAATTTTCAATCTGAATTAAATCATCTAATAACTCAGTAATAAATTTCGAAAATAGAATTGATAGATCATTCGGTCAACTTCATCGTATTCACATGACATTTATTAAACCAAAAAAATAAAAATTATAACATAAAAGGTCATTCTTTGTCTTGGAATAGTAGAGTTTTTTTTTTATAAATCTTTTCATGCACCATTAGTATATCCGCTTGCAAATCTAGATGTGTATCATAAATATAAAATTTGGTGTTTAAATTTAAATTAAAATGATATGGCGGTACATAAAACTGTCAGTGTATACAATAATAATGTAGAAAAGATTAATCTTTCTTTTTTATATTATAATTTTTTCTTTTTTCTTTTTAGGTTCATTAAATTTTACATGAATATCAAGTTGAGTTAACCAAGTGATCTACCAATTACACCCCCAAAATTTGTAATCAGGTTGATTGGTGGTTTGATTCAGATTAAAATTTGGGTTCAGGGATGTAATAATTTTAGTTTTTAAATGTCAAGGACGAAATTGTTTCATTTTAAAAGTGAGGGACGAAAAGAATATTTTTGTGAAATGTGAAGGATGAAACCGATCATTTTCCCTTAATTTTTTTTAAAAAAAATTAAGTTATATTAATTAGTTTTGTATTTTACATATTCTTCTAAAATTTAATAAAGATTTTTTTTCTCAACAAAAAGTTTTAGAAACAAAAATGCTAAGAGAGTACAAGAAAAAGAAAAAAATTAAAAGAATTCAAAGTAAAAAAATTGAAATAAGTAGCACCTATATGTTTCACATTAATTAAACTCTTTTTAAAAAAATATAAGATCATGACCTCTACAAATGAATCTTGTAAACAAACTATAATCTCCCATATTTATAATGCAATTTGTTCAATGAAATTGCTTACTTATCTCTAAAAATATTGTTTTATTATATGTGCACAAAAATAAAAATTATATATATATAATGTATATAAGCCG
Source organism: Coffea eugenioides (assembly GCF_003713205.1). Classification (NCBI taxonomy): domain Eukaryota; kingdom Viridiplantae; phylum Streptophyta; class Magnoliopsida; order Gentianales; family Rubiaceae; genus Coffea; species Coffea eugenioides. The sequence continues at coordinate 8,491,128 of NC_040035.1, forward strand.
GTATCCGATCCTCTTTTGATCTAATCAAATAATACAGATTGAGTATCTTAATTTTCGGATTGGATAGGATCGGATATGATCGATTTTCGAGTTAACAGGTATTTTTACCCACCCCTAATTGGCAGACGTAAACAGAGGAATCTGAGGGGAATATTCTTGTTTTGATTTTGGGGACAGTGCACCAAATACATGAGAATCGAAGAACTTCCTTGAATAAAATTATTTTCATCCAAAATCTTTTCTTCGGGAAAAAGTTTTACACTCTGACTAACGGACCCTAAGTGTTCCTCTAATTATGCAACGCAAATATGGCAATTTGAAGAGATCTGAATGCTCTCTCCATTGACTTGATTGTGTACCATCATTGTCTATTTTCACTCCTTGCCCTTTTTCAATACCTCAGGGTGGCTTAGCATAAGAGGCATAACCGACTCCAATGCATGTATAGTCAAACAGAACAAAAAGCCCAAGCAAAACAAGAGCACAACGTTATGGCCGACTACAATGCATGTATGGTCAAACAGAACAAAATGCTCGAGCAAAACAAGCGTGCAACGTTATGGCCGACTCCAATGCATGTACGGTCAAACATAAAAAATGCCCAAGAAAAAGCAAAAGGAGAGCACACATTATGGTGAACGGCAAAAGATGTTCAACAAGATTTTGTATTGATTGAGGAATAATGCTTTATAATTGCTGCAACTGACAGTATATTTTTATGGATGCTACCAAAGAAAACCAAACGATTTTTTGTGAATAAAAGTTTCTTGTCAGATTCCATAATGTAATAGAGGCTACTCTTTTCTGCTTTAGCATTTCCAAAATTTCTCTCTGGAGAGATTCTTCAAAACTACCGTTGTTTAGAGATTTAAAGCCTACTTTGGTTTTAAAAGTTGTAAACAGCAATCGGTATTTGAAAAAGAACCTTAAAATTAAATTTCACAAAATAAATTTTTTGTCTACAAATGATTTACAAGGAGAAGACAAAATCAAGGAAGGAAACAGTTAAGACAAAGTTTCTAAGTTTTGGCCCAAAAAAAGAAAAAGAAAAAGAGAAAACTAGCTGATTTTAAGGAAAACAATACAATAGCAATCGAAAATGCAAGTTCTTGATTTGTTAAAATGTTTAAATTGGGACCCTTGTCTTAGATCTTTTATTTATTTGGCGACCTATTATGATATAAAAAAAGGATAATTTTATAAACTTTCCTTAAGCTTTCTACAAATTTTGCTTCGCCCCTTACAGATTTCACTATTATATATAATGCCCTTATTTTTCAAATTCAATGTAACAATGGCACTCCATGCATATCAAATGTTATAAAAGCTTTCGATTAAAAAATTATCCTTCCATGGCCTTTAGAAAATTAATATAATAAATTCAACTAAAAATCACGAAAATGCTTCAAATAAAATCAAAGAAATTCATAAAAAGTATGATAGTCCACAAAGAATTAAAATGAGGTATAAAAATAATTGATAGAATAAATATCTAAAGCTAATCCTTGAAAGTACTTAGGGTCACAAGAAATTGAAATAACAAACTTAAATTCTAAAAAGGGTTTGAAATTGCAAAATAAAAACCGGAGAGAAAATTCCTTCATTAACAATAGTTTAATAGGCTACTTGATCACATATACCAATTTCTAAAAATGAACTCTTTAATTATCCCAAGCAACACTAGTATTTTCTTAAGTGTTCCTAAGCATCAGAGTTTAGGTTTTTAATTCTCTATATGGCTTTGTTATGATTTACCTTATTAGATTTTCATGATTTTTTTCAAAACAAAAATAATAAAATCAACTTATCTCATTTTCATTTCATTTTCAAAGTCCTTTGTTGGAGTTTAATTGAATGTATGACTTTTAACATTTTATGTGATTTTTTTGGATAAATGGCCGACTTTGTTGCATTGAAATTGAAAATAAGGAAGCCAGGGAGGTAAGCGTAATATTTCTAGCTTCCCCCACCCCCCCAGCCCCAAGGGAGGGAGCCAAGGTGAAGTTTTACTTATCCCTCAAAAAAAGTGCTAAGTGCTTGTGGAATGGGGTTTATATTTAATAGGTAACAACTTAAACCCTTCCCCCCCCAAAAAAAGCCCTTATAATTATTTAGATATTTTCTCACATTTTTTCCCCTTCCCTGAAGTAGACAGCTAATGAATCCAGCTCCTTTCCATTACTTATTTTCTCCGATTATCCTCAATATAGCAATATGAGTTTGACATGTGTCCAATTTGAAGTCAATGTCCAGGATTTCTTTTGCTCATAACCAGCATCTTAACCTTGGTTAAGCACAATTTAACATACCATGTTTACCATAATTTGGAGTATTTGAAAAAAAAAAAAACCACCTTTTCCAGCCAAATTTTATATGGGAAAAGTAAAATAAAGAAAAGTCAAATCATGGAATTTCATGGGAAAAGAAAAGGAAAGAAAAGTCAAATCATGGAATTTAAGTTACAGGTATATCGTGCCCAAATCATGATCTTGCATCTTTTTCTCAAACTTTCAGTGAATTGGTAATGTTTTTCTCACTTGAAACGGATTTTTTGTTTTGGGAATCTCGAAATTGTTCTCAAAGTAAATATTCAGATTAATGTTAAGATCCAAACGCGGAACACACAACTATTGAGATATTAAGTATACAACAATTCATGAAAAACAAGTCACAAGTATGAAAGATAAACGACATTCAATATTTAATGTGGTTTAGCTCCACCATTAAGTTTACGTGCATAGAGATAAACCCGTTCTTTATTATGAAAGGAAAATCCTATACAAGAATACAACTTAAACCCAAATCCAACCCTTGTATACCATCTCTTATCTCTCAAGAACCCTATTTGACTCCATGGATAAGGCTACATGTTGCCTCTTGTGTGCCCCCTTGTGTGTCTCTTTATAGTATGCCAGCCTACTTATTTACAGGGAACATTATTTGGTCAAAACCCAAATAACAATAGGAAACCAATTCTAATTCTTAGACTTATACAGAATAGGAAATAACTTCTAATCTTAAACAAAATACGAAATTTCTTGGCTACTACTTCAAGTAACTAAAACCAATTAGAAAACTAGTTACTTCCACACAAAACAAGAAACTTGCCTAAAAGAAATTAAGTCAATTTCTTAACAAATCTCCACCTTGGCGAAAATTTCTTTTAACAACCATTTGTTTTTAACTACTAAATAATATGGTACCGAACTACACACCCGAATCAATACAGTCCTTGCACCAAATTGATTCAATCAGCAAATGAACATGTGTAGTTATTCCAAATCTACCTTCCAGTTGACTCGTGAGAAAGTGCCTCAATTCACCATCTCCGTTTGCAGGATTTCTTCTCACCACTACTTATAATCCGAGATCTCCTTCTGTGAGTTTTAACCCTGATCATTGAGGCAATCAAGTGATAAAATTATCATATTTCTTTTCATCCTCAGGACTGTCTCGCCACGTGTGATTTTCAAGACTTCACCAAAAACGAAAAAATCGTAACTGTCAAAGTCTTCTGGGACGTACCACACCACACCACACAAAGAACTGTCAGAGACTTCTTTGTTTCTCTGGGACGTACCACACCACACAAAGAACATAACCAAAATCTAAAATCCACTGGAACGCAGTTTTAACCTTTGGAGGTGTGAGAAAGTCTCTACCGATTCACGTCCAAAATCAAAATTGGACTCTACCTTTTTCCTTACCCTTGAATCACTTGGCTAGATTCACCGTTAAGCGCCTCCATGCTTTTCGACTTCCTATCCTTCACCATCAATTTTTTTTTGTCAAGCAATTGAAACAAGGATATCACTCATTAAATTGTCCAATTAGTAACAGCTACAAATTCACTTGATCTCAATAGTTAACCAAGATTCAACCTTGAACAACCAAACTTTTGATTCAACCATTCAGTTTGTTGGAATCTAAGTGCTTGTGAGCAATCCAATCTCACAACCAAACTCTGATACCACTTATCAGGATTCAAGCGCGGAATACACAACTATTGAAACATCAAGTATACAATAATTTAATGACAAATAAGTCACAAGCATGAAAGATAAATGACACACAATATTTAATATGGTTTGACTCCACCATTGAGCCTACGTCCACAGAGAGAAACTTGTTCTTTATTATAAGAGGAAAACCCTACATAAGATTACAACTTGAACCCAAATCCAACCCTTGCATACCATCTCTCATCTTTCAAGAACCCTCTCACACCCCATGTATAAGACTATATGTTGCCTCTTGTGTGCTCCTTGTGTGTCTCTTTGAAGTATACCAACCCACCTATTTATAGGGAATATTATTTGGCCAAAACCCAAATAACAACAGGAAACCAATTCTAATACCTGGACTTATACAGAATAAGAAATAATTTCTAATTCTAAACAAAATAGAAAATTTCTTGGCTACTATTTCAAGTAATTAAAATCAATTGGGAAACTAGTTACTTCCACACAAAACAAGAAACTTGCCTAAAAGAAATTAAACCAATTTTCTAACAATTAATCATATCATTCTCATCTTTTTATCTTATTTCATCGTCGATTTTCTTGCTTATGTAATCGATTTATGATTTTAGAACTTGAGTCACTAGAATAAGTTCCAAAAGGACAAGATATTCTAATTATATAGTTGCCTAATGCATATTAACTTTTTCTTGAAGCACAACATATGCTAATTGGACATATAAAAATTTTTACATCTTCAAAAGCGAGGTAGTGAAACTGAATTTTACTATTCAGTTTTAGAATTTGGAAGAACTGATAATGTTTAGGGATCTTCTACAGTGGAACGGTAAAATGAAGAAGCTGATTAGATGAATACAGAAATGAAGGCCTAGAATTTTGCTTCTACTAATTGGATGTATTGAAGTCCGTTAACTAATGTTAAGTAAATAAATCTTATCCCTCTAAATATTGTAAGGACAAGTGTCAGAATATCCAAAAGCATATTTAGGGAAATGGAAAAGGTATTGGGTGGGTGTGTGTGTGTGTGTGATGGAGAGGAGCCAAATCCAATGGGTAACTAGGCGTCTAGGACAAATCACCCATGTAATATATCTAATCGAACTTTCTAAGTCTTCGACTTTCTTCAATCCTTGCATACAAATTTGCAAAGTCTGTTTGTCAGGATCAATTTTATCTATCTTTTGTGTCCGAAATGGAAAGGTCAGACATTGTTTCTCTTCTTATGGTTCTATTTCAGGTGGGAATAGCCATAGTAGTTGGAAGTCAAGATGGATCAGAAGCGTGGAGATATGTTCAAGTCAGACCAAGTATGTTTCTGATGTTTTAAATGCCAATTAAAAGGATCACTTGTCAATGCTGATATTGAGTTCTTGTGTTTGTTTCAGAGGCTCACATGTTCTGGTGGTACTCATGGTTCGCCATATCAGCCGATACTAATACATATCAGCCGAGTCGTAACCGGAACGGAGGGGACCGATACGATACCAATCCACGAATCGCGGATATTACCATATCCATGACGACTTGCTCTGACTCGGTCAATATTGGTCTATTCGAATCCGTGATGCATGATATCGGCCAATATATCCGAGTTAACTCGGAGTCAACTGGAATATTTTTTTAAATTATGCCTTTTTGATATTTTCTAATTTTAGTAATTTTTTCGAAATTTTGGAAAACTTTCTTGTACTATAATGTGCATAACACCCGATATTCAACTGATATGTCGCGACGGATGTGGAACAACCGAGACCGTAACCCGTGATGGCGAACCATGGTGGTACTACAGAAGTCCAAATAGGATTCAAGATCTAGAAAAGCCTTGGCCAATTATTCTTTGCCTGCAAGGCGGACCGTGAGTATCAGAATTCTCGTGGGATTTTTTCAAGTTTCAATCTTTGTTGCTTGTTCATACAATCAACTGTATTTTGTTTATGAAGGGTGCTTCAGGAGTTGGATTTGGTAATTTTGAAGAATTTGGACCTCTAGACATGTTTCTAAAGCCAAAAAAATTTGACATGGTTGCAGAAAGCTGATCTTTTGTTTGTGGTTGGTACTAGGTTGCATAATGTTGGTGAATAATCACATCAGCATCCATGCTGTTTTTCAAACTGAAATGGGATTTTCCTACAGGTTTTTTCTTGTATCTCCTTATCTAAATTTATTTTGCCTGTTTGCAATCTAAATAGGATTATCCAGTTGAAACATGTTACAATTTTGTGAAAAACGTTAAAAACACCACATTATTTGTGAAGACTGATGTGGAGGCTGCAAAGGATGGAACTAAATTCTTGATTGAATTTTTCAATAGGAATGAGACCCTCCAAAAGAGTCCTCTATATATTGTGGCTGAGTCTTATGGAGGCAAATTTGCCATTACTCTGGCTTTATCTGCTTTAAAATTAAGCTATTGAGGCTGGGAAGCTAAAGCTGAATCTCGGAGGTAACAATTCATTTTTCATTCTTAAAACTAAAATCTTAGTTTCTCTTCAATCCTAAACTCTTGAGCTAGCTCTTACCTTTTTTGTATAGGAGTTGCATCGGGGTATAGTTGGATTTCACCAGAGATTTTACCATATGTAGTTTCTGTTCTTCATTCATCTCATGATTACTTAGTTAGAAGAGGTGAATTGAGTTCTGGTGACCAAAATACAGTTTTCATGGGCTCCTTTTTTGAAAGACATCTCGTTTCTTGACAGCAATGGTTTCCAGAACTCAATCAGGTATCAAGTTTTACACCTAAAGATGGTACCATCCTAAATCCAAGCCTTAAATGCATCAATGAAATATGTTTTTTACTATTGAAACTTGTGTGAATTTAGCAACCCCACATGTCTGACCTAATCGAGCTCAAAAATTTTAAGTTGCCTAAGAAGCTTGTATTGTTTAATGCAGGGTGGCTAATCAAATTAAGAAGCAAATTGCAGCAGGTACGTTTGCAGAGGCCACAGACACTTGGAACGAATTGGAAGATCTAATTACCAATTACAGTAACAATATGGTATGAATTTTCGCATAGTCTAATTGAACTTATGTTAATCACAACAAATCGGTGCATTTGTGTGACAGCCCCACCTCCCCCTAGGGCGTACCCAAGGATTTGGCGGATCGCTTGCCCAACTCTCGCCAGGACTCAGTCACAATTCATGAAAATTTACAAATAGAACCTCAAAATACAACGATCTTAATTACAGCCATCAATATAGATACATTCATGGACCTCTAATGTTCATACAGTCTATAATACAGCCAAAGAGTCGAACTTGCTAAAAATCAAACCAAACAAGTCGGCTAGACACCTATGCAGTGCTTACACGAGCAACTAACAAATTTGGAAGAAATCGAGACCTTCCTCAATTCAATCTCTCAAGTTCTCATCCCTGTAAGGAAAACAAATGCCGTGGAATGAGCTAAAAATCTAGTGAGATTTCAAGTAATTAAACAGGTAAAATACAAGACAAGATAGCATATCCAGACATCGAGAAACAAGTCAAACACGAATGGATCATGACTCAGTATATAGCTAAACAAGTAGCCAGATAAAACATGCAAAAGGGTACAGTAAGAAACACATTCATGTCAAGGATACAAGTTGCCCTCTGGAGCAAGTTCTACAGTAGCTTGATCAAGGTCCGTTGACTCTCCGTTAACCATGGAAGTATAACGTCCGTAGATCTTCACTTTACACCAATTCCGTCCACCTATCAACCCCCTTACCTGGCCCGAACACCATAGGAGTACCCAAGGTTCGTCAATCTCATCGACCAAGCCCTTGCTGGCTCGATTCGACCAACTAGCCCTATGTTGGACTTATAGTCCCAGATATTCAGATTGGAGACGTTAGTTGTCACTTACGCTCCATATTCAGAAATAAACAGAGATGATATTACTCTAGCATACCAATAGTCGAGGAGATAACACTCCACTCGATAAAACAGAACAGAGGTACGTACGGCCGCTCAGCACTTACAGGTAAAGCACAAGCATAAACACAAGTACATGTCATCTACAAATCAAGTTACTTGTTCATGTATGAAGGGGATATCAAGTGTTTAGTCACATCAAGTTAATTGAGTGTATATAAGAGCATCCTCGCCTACACAAGTTTAAATCACAAATAAGTTCAGCATATCATGTTTCCAAGCATTTCAAATATTTCAAATCCAAACAATTGAAATCAGGTGATTAAGAACCCTGTTCAAACAAGAAAACTTGAAGGAAGATACAGAAATAAAAAATTCTCTCAGCGAATCTGGCCACCAATCCGGCCAGGTTTTGGCCGGATTTTCAGGGGAAAACTTAAAAACTTTGAAGCTCACTGCCTCAAATCCGGCTGAAAATCCGGCCTGAAAGTGACCGGATTCTGGCCACTTTTCAGTTGTAACAAAACGGCTAACACATGTTTTAACAAAATATCACAAGTTCAATTGAGCTAGGTCAAGTGCAATAAAGTACACACTTACTTATGAGACGAGAAATCAAGTACCTAGAATTGTCTAACAATAATGAGCATGTAACACGTAAGTCAAGGGAATAACCACTCGAGTGACCAACAAGTCAAGTGCAAGCAAAGCAATTCATTTCCTATCAATATCACGAAGTGAACTGCATAGGATCGAGTATGATAAAGTACATCCTCATCCCAAAGATTATCAGTTCAAGAACAACTACTTAAACCAAGTAAACATGTCATTCAATCAAGCAGACATTCCACGTAAATATTTTCATGTACTTGGAACACTCACCAATCAAATGCAACCCTTCACTTTATCCCTAGTTCGTCCTCTTGAACTCTCTCAAGTCCTGTGGTTATATACTATATCAAAAGACGTGCAATATAAAGCCAAAATACATGAAAAAATTAAAGTTTCTAAGACTTCATTTCCTTTCTCTTAAACCTCAATTCCACTCATAAACCATACCCAAAATGATTGACCAACTCCAAACTTAAAGTGGAAAATAAAAGTTGACGGGTTCTTATTGTATCAATGCAAGTTTAATTCCGATTTTACACCCGTTGGACTGCAAGTATACAGGTCGAAATTTTAGTACAAGATGTGTATCGGGTCGATCCCACGAGGAGCAATTTAAACAATTACTAAGCCCCTGTTCTCTCTATTATTTAGACTTACCATTAATTTTGAGCAGAGAAAATCTAATGCTGTAATCTACAAATCTGATGTACAAATCTAGTTTAACAAATGCTGAATGCAAATAGAGAAATTTCACTTAATGAAGATTCTAGGGATGTAGATTCCACTTATGGCATAAACTACACAAATAAATGGATTTACTTATTGCTATTATTCTTGCTTAACCAGAGATTTATTTCCAAGATTACCAAGTCTCATTTCCATGATGAAATGGCTTAGAGCAATATAGATTTCCCTATTTCCATGGTGAAATACTACTACAACTCTGTTTTAGTTCATGAAATACTAAGTAATCCACTTAAGTGTATTTCTATTTTCATGAACATACAACTCAAGCTCTACTCATGTGTTTCCATTGTTATTACCAATTCTCATTGAACAATAACAACTGTAAACAAGTTATTGGTGATCAAACAATAAAAAGAAATCACAACTACACAAGTAGACAAGTTAACTCAAGATATAACAAGTGTAAATCACATTCAATTAGTATTATTTAGCCATAAGTTTCATCTACTCCCTAGATGAAGGAGTTTAGCTACTCATGAATGATTTAACAATCAAATTCACAAGTTTATTAATACAAAACATCATAAAGTACAAGTATAAGAAAGATAAAAGAAAGCTTAGCCAATTGAAGGTGAAGCTCTCCAATTCCTGCTATGTTCTTGCACAATATGATTACAAGTGAAAACTCTCCAAAAAATGCTTCTCCAAGTACTCCTAACTAGAGAGAAAACTTGTTGCAAGAAGGAAAACTAGCTACGTATGGTTATCCTTGCTTCTCCCTTGTGTTTCTGCATAAAAGGTGGTAGAAATTCCATTCCTCTCACTTCATAATTTCCTCCACTTAGATTTTGTAAAAAGAAGTCAAAGATATAATGTTCCTTTTGTCCACACTCATTTGGTCTTCTCTTTTATTGCAGAAGCATGTGCCACCGATTTCTGTCCCTCAAAATAGCTGTAAAAGTTGTGAGAAAGGTAAAGAAAAACGGCTGTGCCACTTGCTGAGGAGAGAGACAGATCCGAGCCTCGGATCCGAGGAGTGATAATGGATCCGAGCTCGGATTATAGGATCCGAGGCCTTCCCATGATGGATCCGAGGTCGGATCGTCCTGACCTCGGATATACTCCACCAGAAGTACAGACGAGGGGTCGGATCCCTCTTGTACACACGGATCCGAGCTCGGATCCGTGTTGAACATTTTTCCAGTTTTTCACTTCTTCCCTTTTTCTACATTTTTGCTCCCACTTTCTTGTGTACTTTGTCCTCTGGATGACCCTGACATTTCTTTCAACTTGTGCATGAATTTCATACATCAATTACCTTCACAATTTCACAAAATTACGCATTAATCACTCATTTATCAATTTCTTAACTCTTAAACAATATTTAAGCAATTATCACCAAAAGAGTTTAAATATGGCTTTAATCTTCTCAAAACATACCAAAAATTCATGCCAAATTCATACAAAATGTACGTTAAATATTCACTTATCAAATTCCCCCATACTTGAATCATTGCTTGTCCTCAAGCAATTTTACACAAAACTTACTTCAAATATTCAATAGAGAAAACAGTATGCGTACTCTTGTCAAATTTAATTCCTCAAAAACCTAGAAACCAATTATTATGCCATTTCTCAGATTACACTAAATACTCATAATATTCAATTAAATAAAAATAATTATGCCTAAATTTTGACAAATTCAAATCAATTCTCTCATTCTATCCTAATTCCACAAATAAGTAAATCACATAGTCAATTTTATGGCCTTCCTCATCCCAAAACTTAACAATTTAGAGGGATTTATTCACAATTCATTTTATTTAAATAGTGAAAACGTCTTTTTACGTGAAAATCAACACTTTTAGGTGAAAATTCCCGGTTACTCGACATTTCACTCATTTAAATTGCCAATCATACTCTTAATTCCAATACCTTTTTACGCGAATGTCGACATTTGTAAATGCCAACCCCCGGTTACTCAGTATGTGAATCATTGGAGTAGAAAATTACTAATATTATTTTTCTCTCTTTTTTTTTTTTTTCAAATCAATTTCTTTTTCCCTCTAAGTATAATTAAAGGAAGAATTTGGCCTTTCTTTGACTATATCAATCACTTACTTATAAAATTAAGTAAAAATGATAAATATCATTAATCTTGCAAAACTCTAAGCATAACTTTTCTTATTTAAGCAAATATACTTTCTAAAATGTAAAAATCTTACTTGCATAATAATTCATTTCAAGACAAATAAGAATTAAACTTTTCCAAAATACACATAGCTTGTTATCCAAATGGAAGATATTTTAGAAAAATTTTGACAGAGTTTCCCCATAAAAATGGATGAAACTCCCTGCCAACAACCTCATTTTCACAAAAATTATCCTCATGACAATATCTCCAAATATAATTCCAACATTTTTAAGCTCTAAACAACTAAAGTCATGCATTTCAAGACACAATCACCCATACGATAAAGTTATCCCTCCCCCACACTTAAAATCTACAATGTCCTCATTGTAGAGGAAGGTAAAAGAACTGAAACTTCCCTCAAATAGGTGGTGATGCAATTTGAAGCCCTTAATCATCACGATCATCCAAATTCTGCCCAAATTGAGACAACAAGGGTACCAAACACCATAAGTAGCACAAGATGATTCAAATAAAAGAAAACTGAAATCACAAAGTTTGTCTTAACAAAAGAAAAGAAAAATAAAGAAATAAAAGATCTAATCCGCTAAAAAGTATCATGGTTGCTCGGAACGAGGGTCTACTGCCTCCTCGGCTCCATGATAACCCTGTGAAGTACCAATATGGCCCTCCTCCTGATGAGGTGTCGGAGTAGGAGACCGTCGGATATGAAAATGATCCTCGATCGCACGAAGGCGGCGATCATGTCGGTCGAGGCGCTCAGTCATCATCCGCTCCGTCTGGTCAATGCGCTCGACGACTCGCGTCTCCATACAACAAATAGCATTGAGAAGCTCTTGCCACTTGGAGCGCGGTTGAGGAGGTGGTCGCGGAATCGGAGGAGGAAGAGTCTGCTGTGCCTCCGTCTCTTGGGTTGCCGCTTGTGGTTCAGTGTGAGGCGGAGGCTGAGTGGAAGTCGATGCTTCTCCTGTGTCCCGGACCAAAGCAGCTCCAAAATCAGTAGAAATACCCAAAGCGTTGAGTATAGAAGCATTTACCTCCTCGACAGACCTAGTTACCACCGCTCTCTCGGTTCCACGAGGAACCTTGAGCTTCTCAAACACGAGGGATAGCAGTCGAGGGAATCCGAAGCAAGTCTCGCCGGCCCTCATGCGAGCTGTGGTCCGCATATAGCTGATGATAATGCTGGGTAGAGGAATGCCAGTCAACTGCCTACCCAATCCATGTATCATCTTATCCAGAAAATAGAGATCGCTATTTCGGATCTCCCGTTTACCACTCTTTTTCGGCACCACATTAAATGCAAAAAGATAGAAGATCAGGTGGTATCGATGCTCAAAGGAGTCGGCATATACCGTGAGTTTTTTCGAAGTTCCTCGCTCACGGTACTGACCCTTTAGACGCTCCACGGCTTCTCCCACTTGCCAAGGGTCTCGAGCCTTGAATTCCTTAGTCAGTTTGACATCTTCGCCTTCGTCTATGAGTTGAACGAAACGTCGCAGTGCCTCTCGATTGAGAACCACTTTCCTGCCTCGAACCCACGAGACGATGAGGTTGCCACTGTGACTCTGCTTGTTCTCCACATTGGCGTAGAACTCCCGGACCAAGTTGGGGTAGTAGTACTTGGGCAATTGAAGGATGTTCTCCCATCCAAGTCGCTTGAATGCTGTCGAAATATGGTAGTGCGCATCCACCTCTGGAGCCAAGTGTTTCTCAATGATGATCTCCTTGGCTAGGCCGGCTTCATACCACTCTTGGTTTTCGAGCGATGTGAATCGTGTGGTATCGTAATCTGGCGGTGGCTCATCACGGCTAGTGGATGCAGTCTTCCGGCGAGATCGAGGTGGTGACTCAGGCGAAGGAGATTCTTCCTCAGGCGACTCCTCATGCACAGAAGGTGTATGTTCTTCACTTGACGATGGTGTAGGAGTACGAATACGAGCCCTCCTTGTACGAGCCATAGCACCTATAAACAAGATGAGTATGTATTAGAAAAGATAGAAACTCGCTCATTCATATTAAAATAGGAATTTAAGAAAATTTCGGCAGAGTTTCCCTTTGAAAAAGGGCTAAACTCCCTGCCAAAATGTCCCCAAATTTAAACAAATAAGCTTCCTAACACTTCTCAAATCCAATTCCTACACTTAGAAAGGATATTAGCAGTAAAGAAATTATTTCATGCATATTAAGTGCAAACAATTTTAAATTATATCTATTTGCAAAAATAAACATTCAAACACTTGAGAATATCATCAATCCAATTCATAACACTCGTTAACACTCAAGTTAACTACACATGACTCCCAAGTTATCCTAATATTAATTATTTCAAGTAAAAGTGGTTCAATGTGCTTAACTTGATCGGGAACACACACTTTTACCCAATGGGCTATTGCTCTAATGATAGCATATCATTTTTAATTATAACATTGATTTATACTTCTCGGAACAGTTCATATATTCACTGAAAGCAAAATTCACAAATTTAAACCACTAAAATGCTCAAGCCCAAAAATTGAGAAGGAAATCTCAAAACTATCACCAAATTCATAATTTTTACACAAATAAGCATGAAAATAATTATTACAGCTGATTTGAGCACAATGTAGCACAATTATATCACGAATTTGCAACAATTAAGCAAAATGTATTGAAAAACTAAAAATATACAAAAATGAGAGATATAAAATGTCACAGAAATTCGAAATTTGTTACCTCAAATAGATGGAGTGATGATGGAGGATGATAATGATGCAAAAATGGAATAGAAACAAGCCCAAATTCGACCTCAAATTGCTAGATTTCAGTTTGGCCCTATTTCGCGTCTTGAAGATCAAAACCCCTCAATTTGATGTTTTTGATTCTAAATTGTTGAGGGTTAATGCTCTCAAGAGGTTAGGGAAGGTTTTATTGTGAAAAATTGGGAATTTTATGGATGAAATGGAAGATTGGAGGAAAGGGGATAGGGTTTCGAAGAGAGAGAGAAGAGAAATCTGGAAAAAATGAGGAACCGAGGCCTCGTTTCCTTTCTTATCGCGAAGAGATCCGAGGTCGGATCCTTTCTGGAAGGCCTCGGATCCTACATGGCTCGGATCAGCCTCAACAGAAACACAGACGAGCCCTCGGATTTATCTGGGTTGGAAAAGATCCGAGCTCGGATCTATGGATCCGCGGTCGGATCTGTCTGGGATTTTAGGATCCGAGCTCGGATCCTGACTTCTCTGCACTAATTGCAGAAACTGCAATTTTTCAAACTTTTTCTCCCTTTTCCGGCCAATTCCAAAACACACATTGGACAAACTTTTATCAATTCTAACCTCCCACGCACATGCAATATACCTTAAACACAATATCCATCCTCTCAAAACACAACAAACACATTTACATTGAAAATCGAGGGGTGAGGTTCTTTGATCATTTTTGCATTTTTACATCAAAATGGCATTTCTGAGCATTAAATACACATCAAATGAATCCATGAACCTTTATAACCATGATATCACCAAAACTCACTTGAAATGCACAATGTATGTATAGGCATAGAAATTTTAAACACTTAAAACACAATTTGGTAAGAAAACTCCCTGCCAACATGATCTTCAAGTGCACCTCCAAGATGGATGATAAAACTCCCGTATCTCCTATAAACAAGTGAAATACATCTAATTAATCAATTAACTTACACCAAAATGTAAGAAACACATAAAAACACACAAATACACTATTATTATTAGGTTGCCTCCCAACAAGCGCTTTTGTTTATAGTCGTTGGCTCGACTTTCCTATAACTTCTTTAATTCTCCATTGCATTTCCTAAGGAGTAATTTACTCCTTTAGGAACCTTTTCTCCGGCCAAATAGGGCTTCAATCTTTGCCCATTTACTTTAAATGGAGAACCATTTTCTCCTTTTATTTCCACTGCTCCATAAGGAAATACTTGAGTTACTTCAAATGGTCCCGACCACCTTGACTTCAATTTTCCTGGAAATAACCTCAGGCGTGAATTGAACAAGAGTACCTTTTGCCCTACCAGAAATTTTTTAGGAATAATATGCTTGTCATGCCAATATTTGATCTTTTCTTTATAAATTTTGGCATTTTCATATGCATGTAGTCGGTGTTCCTCCAATTCACTTAGCTCAAGTAATCGCTTTTCTCCTGCAAAATTACAATCCATGTTAATAGATTTAATTGCCCAATAAGCTTTGTGCTCAATCTCCACAGGTAGGTGACAAGCTTTCCCATAGACTAAACGATACGGTGACATCCCTAGGGGTGTCTTAAATGCCGTTCGGTAAGCCCATAGTGTATCATCTAGCTTTGTAGCCCAATTCTTGCGTGATTTATTTACAGTTTTCTCCAAAATGAGCTTTATCTCTCTATTAGCTAGCTCTGCTTGTCCATTGGCTTGAGGATGATATGGAAGTGATGTCTTGTGCCTACAACCATATTTAAACAATAAGGAATCCAATTGTCTGTTACAAAAATGTTTCCCTTCATCACTTACTATGGCCTTGGGTATACCAAATCTACTGAAAATATTCTTTTTAAGGAATCTAAGTACAATTTTAGAGTCATTAGTAGGTGAAGCGATTGCTTCAACCCATTTAGAAACATAATCCACTGCTACTAAGATGTACTTATTATTAAAAGAACTAGGAAATGGTCCCATAAAATCAATACCCCATACATCAAATAACTCAACTTCCAAGAACGTAGTCAGGGGCATTTCATTCTTTCGAGATATATTTCCAGTTCTTTGGCATGCATCACAATTTTTAACATATTCCCTAGCATCTTGGTACATAGTTGGCCAATAAAATCCTGATTGCCATACCTTTGCCACAGTCTTTGAAGTACTGAAATGACCACCTGTTTCAAGGTTATGACAATGATATAAAACATTATGTACCTCATCTTCAGGAATACATCTACGTATCATACCATCGGCACAATGTCTGTATAGCAATGGTTCCTCCCAAAAGTAACTTTTTACGTCATGTAAGAATTTCTTCTTTTGATGATAATTAAATCCCTTTTGAATCTCTCCACTGACCAAGTAGTTAGCAAAATCTGCATACCATGGAGAATTTCTAAGTGCTAGGACAAACTCATCCGGAAAATTCTCTTGAATTGGAACCTGATCTTTGATTGGGATATATTCCAAACGTGATAAATGATCTGCAACTAGATTCTCCGATCCCTTTTTGTCTTTTATCTCCACATCAAATTCCTGCAATAAAAGAATCCACCGAATTAGTCTAGGTTTTGCATCCTTCTTATGCAGCAAATATTTAAGAGCTGAATGGTCCGTATATATAATGACTTTAGATCCTACTAAATAGGATCTAAATTTGTCCAAAGCAAATATCACTGCCAATAGCTCTTTTTCTGTCGTTGCATAATTGAGTTGAGCCTCATTTAGCAACTTGCTAGCATAGTAAATGACGTGCAATCGTCCTTCTTTCTTTTGTCCCAAAACTGCTCCAACTGCATAATCACTTGCATCACACATCAATTCAAATGGTATTGACCAATCGGGTGAAGTTATAATTGGGGTCGAAATCAATTCCTTCTTCAACCTTTCAAATGCAACCAAACAATTGTCATCAAATTGAAAAGGAGAATCTTTACATAATAAATCACATAATGGTTTTACTATTTTAGAAAAATCTTTAATAAAACGTCTATAAAAGCCAGCATGTCCTAAAAAACTCCTTATCCCCTTGACATTGCTTGGGGGTGGCAATTTTTCGATGACTTCTATTTTGGCTTGATCCACCTCAATTCCCTTGGAGGAAATCTTGTGTCCTAAGACAATTCCTTCTTTTACCATAAAATGACATTTCTCCCAATTCAGTACAAGATTTGTTTCCTCGCATCTCTGCAAAATTAATTCCAAATTATGAAGACACTGATCAAAAGATGAACCATACACAGAAAAATCATCCATAAATATCTCCATAATTTTCTCAATATAATCAGAAAAAATAGCCATCATGCATCGTTGAAAAGTTGCAGGAGCATTGCATAAACCAAATGGCATTCTTCTAAAGGCAAAAGTGCCATAAGGACATGTAAATGTGGTCTTTTCTTGATCCTCTGGAGCTATAGCTATTTGATTATATCCTGAAAAACCATCAAGAAAACAGTAAAATTCATATCCAGCTATTCGCTCCAATAATTGATCAAGAAATGGTAGGGGAAAATGATCTTTTCTTGTTACCGTATTTAACTTACGATAATCAATACACACTCTCCACCCTACCACAAGTCTAGATGGAATTAATTCATCATTTTTACCCACGATTGTAGTCATTCCACCCTTCTTTGGTACCACATGAATTGGACTAATCCAAACACTATCGGAGATAGGAAAAACTATACCTGCGTCAAGCCATTTAAGAATTTCATTTCTTACCACCTCTTTCATGTTTGGATTGAGTCTTCTTTGTGTTTCCACCACTGGTTTGCAATTGTCCTCCAATAAAATTCGATGCATGCATATAGAAGGACTTATACCTTTAATGTCTGAAATTGTCCATCCAATTGCCTTCTTACACCTTCTTAGAACTCTTAGCAACTTTGCACACTGTTCATCATCAAGGTCAGCACTAACAATTACAGGTAAAGTTTTATTTTCTCCAAGAAATTCATACCTTAGATGAGTCGGAAGTGGCTTGAGCTCTAACCTTGGAGGTTCAATTTCTGAAGGTTGTGAAAACCCTTTTCCTTGGCCAAGACTTTCATACAAATTACCCCTTTTATAAGGTGCTTGAAAATCCAAGTACTTGGCCAATTCTTCAATTTCTTCACAAACATCTTCTTGCTTACCTAAACTCATTAAACAATGCTCAAGAGGATCTAAGTCAAGGTTGACTTGACTCATCTCTTGGGTTAGTTTATCAATTGTGCCAATAGAATAAGCATGATCGGTAAAAGAAGGGTATTTTTCCATTTCATTCAAATTAAATTCTACTTCTTCTTCACCTACTTGAAACTTAAGCTTGCCATTTTTTACATCAATAATAGTACCTGCAGTAGCTAGAAATGGTCTACCTAGAATAATTGGTATAGATATATCTTCTTCCATATCTAATACCACAAAATCCACTGGAATGATAAATTTTTGAACTTTTATCAATACATTCTCCAACACTCCCACTGGATATCTAATAGACCGATCCGCTAGTTGCAAAGTAATATTTGTGCGTTTAAGCTCATGCAAACCCAATTGTCTAGCCACCGTTAAAGGTATTAATGATACACTAGCACCAAGATCACACAATGCTTTAGAAAAATCAACGTTACCTATGGTGCAAGGTATAGAAAAACTCCCTGGATCCTTCAACTTCGGTGGTAGCTTATTTTGAATAATTGCACTACATTCCTCCGTTAATGCTATTGTTTCGCAGTCTTCCAACTTT
>NC_040035.1:8514348-8584530 GCF_003713205.1 Coffea eugenioides
CCTCCAATTCACTTAGCTCAAGTAATCGCTTTTCTCCTGCAAAATTACAATCCATGTTAATAGATTTAATTGCCCAATAAGCTTTGTGCTCAATCTCCACAGGTAGGTGACAAGCTTTCCCATAGACTAAACGATACGGTGACATCCCTAGGGGTGTCTTAAATGCCGTTCGGTAAGCCCATAGTGTATCATCTAGCTTTGTAGCCCAATTCTTGCGTGATTTATTTACAGTTTTCTCCAAAATGAGCTTTATCTCTCTATTAGCTAGCTCTGCTTGTCCATTGGCTTGAGGATGATATGGAAGTGATGTCTTGTGCCTACAACCATATTTAAACAATAAGGAATCCAATTGTCTGTTACAAAAATGTTTCCCTTCATCACTTACTATGGCCTTGGGTATACCAAATCTACTGAAAATATTCTTTTTAAGGAATCTAAGTACAATTTTAGAGTCATTAGTAGGTGAAGCGATTGCTTCAACCCATTTAGAAACATAATCCACTGCTACTAAGATGTACTTATTATTAAAAGAACTAGGAAATGGTCCCATAAAATCAATACCCCATACATCAAATAACTCAACTTCCAAGAACGTAGTCAGGGGCATTTCATTCTTTCGAGATATATTTCCAGTTCTTTGGCATGCATCACAATTTTTAACATATTCCCTAGCATCTTGGTACATAGTTGGCCAATAAAATCCTGATTGCCATACCTTTGCCACAGTCTTTGAAGTACTGAAATGACCACCTGTTTCAAGGTTATGACAATGATATAAAACATTATGTACCTCATCTTCAGGAATACATCTACGTATCATACCATCGGCACAATGTCTGTATAGCAATGGTTCCTCCCAAAAGTAACTTTTTACGTCATGTAAGAATTTCTTCTTTTGATGATAATTAAATCCCTTTTGAATCTCTCCACTGACCAAGTAGTTAGCAAAATCTGCATACCATGGAGAATTTCTAAGTGCTAGGACAAACTCATCCGGAAAATTCTCTTGAATTGGAACCTGATCTTTGATTGGGATATATTCCAAACGTGATAAATGATCTGCAACTAGATTCTCCGATCCCTTTTTGTCTTTTATCTCCACATCAAATTCCTGCAATAAAAGAATCCACCGAATTAGTCTAGGTTTTGCATCCTTCTTATGCAGCAAATATTTAAGAGCTGAATGGTCCGTATATATAATGACTTTAGATCCTACTAAATAGGATCTAAATTTGTCCAAAGCAAATATCACTGCCAATAGCTCTTTTTCTGTCGTTGCATAATTGAGTTGAGCCTCATTTAGCAACTTGCTAGCATAGTAAATGACGTGCAATCGTCCTTCTTTCTTTTGTCCCAAAACTGCTCCAACTGCATAATCACTTGCATCACACATCAATTCAAATGGTATTGACCAATCGGGTGAAGTTATAATTGGGGTCGAAATCAATTCCTTCTTCAACCTTTCAAATGCAACCAAACAATTGTCATCAAATTGAAAAGGAGAATCTTTACATAATAAATCACATAATGGTTTTACTATTTTAGAAAAATCTTTAATAAAACGTCTATAAAAGCCAGCATGTCCTAAAAAACTCCTTATCCCCTTGACATTGCTTGGGGGTGGCAATTTTTCGATGACTTCTATTTTGGCTTGATCCACCTCAATTCCCTTGGAGGAAATCTTGTGTCCTAAGACAATTCCTTCTTTTACCATAAAATGACATTTCTCCCAATTCAGTACAAGATTTGTTTCCTCGCATCTCTGCAAAATTAATTCCAAATTATGAAGACACTGATCAAAAGATGAACCATACACAGAAAAATCATCCATAAATATCTCCATAATTTTCTCAATATAATCAGAAAAAATAGCCATCATGCATCGTTGAAAAGTTGCAGGAGCATTGCATAAACCAAATGGCATTCTTCTAAAGGCAAAAGTGCCATAAGGACATGTAAATGTGGTCTTTTCTTGATCCTCTGGAGCTATAGCTATTTGATTATATCCTGAAAAACCATCAAGAAAACAGTAAAATTCATATCCAGCTATTCGCTCCAATAATTGATCAAGAAATGGTAGGGAAAAATGATCTTTTCTTGTTACCGTATTTAACTTACGATAATCAATACACACTCTCCACCCTACCACAAGTCTAGATGGAATTAATTCATCATTTTTACCCACGATTGTAGTCATTCCACCCTTCTTTGGTACCACATGAATTGGACTAATCCAAACACTATCGGAGATAGGAAAAACTATACCTGCGTCAAGCCATTTAAGAATTTCATTTCTTACCACCTCTTTCATGTTTGGATTGAGTCTTCTTTGTGTTTCCACCACTGGTTTGCAATTGTCCTCCAATAAAATTCGATGCATGCATATAGAAGGACTTATACCTTTAATGTCTGAAATTGTCCATCCAATTGCCTTCTTACACCTTCTTAGAACTCTTAGCAACTTTGCACACTGTTCATCATCAAGGTCAGCACTAACAATTACAGGTAAAGTTTTATTTTCTCCAAGAAATTCATACCTTAGATGAGTCGGAAGTGGCTTGAGCTCTAACCTTGGAGGTTCAATTTCTGAAGGTTGTGAAAACCCTTTTCCTTGGCCAAGACTTTCATACAAATTACCCCTTTTATAAGGTGCTTGAAAATCCAAGTACTTGGCCAATTCTTCAATTTCTTCACAAACATCTTCTTGCTTACCTAAACTCATTAAACAATGCTCAAGAGGATCTAAGTCAAGGTTGACTTGACTCATCTCTTGGGTTAGTTTATCAATTGTGCCAATAGAATAAGCATGATCGGTAAAAGAAGGGTATTTTTCCATTTCATTCAAATTAAATTCTACTTCTTCTTCACCTACTTGAAACTTAAGCTTGCCATTTTTTACATCAATAATAGTACCTGCAGTAGCTAGAAATGGTCTACCTAGAATAATTGGCATAGATATATCTTCTTCCATATCTAATACCACAAAATCCACTGGAATGATAAATTTTTGAACTTTTATCAATACATTCTCCAACACTCCCACTGGATATCTAATAGACCGATCCGCTAGTTGCAAAGTAATATTTGTGCGTTTAAGCTCATGCAAACCCAATTGTCTAGCCACCGTTAAAGGTATTAATGATACACTAGCACCAAGATCACACAATGCTTTAGAAAAATCAACGTTACCTATGGTGCAAGGTATAGAAAAACTCCCTGGATCCTTCAACTTCGGTGGTAGCTTATTTTGAATAATTGCACTACATTCCTCCGTTAATGCTATTGTTTCGCAGTCTTCCAACTTTCTTTTTCTAGTCATGATTTCCTTGAGAAATTTCGCATAAGACGGAATCTGCAAAATAGCATCGGCAAAAGGAATGTTAATGTGCAATTGTTTGAAAAGTTTAACAAATTTTTCAAAATCTTTATCAAACTTATTTTGCTTTAATCTTTGTGGGAATGGAACCGCAGGGGGTATTGGAATGGTAGTGGAAGATGATGGTTGCTTTTCTCTTGGATTCTCCCGACTATTTTCCTCCACAATCGCCTCTTGGTTCCACTGCTTTTCTTCTTGTTTTTCATTCTCATCCTTCTCAACTTCCTTCACTGGAGGATCTTCTAATTGTCTACCACTACGAAGAGTAATGGCTTTCACATGCTCCTTAGGATTGACCTCTGTTTTGCTAGGTAATTCTCCTTGATTTCGATTATTCAAAGAACTAGCAATTTGACCAATTTGGACCTCTACATTCCTGTACATTGTAGTGAGTTGGTCCAACCTTCCTTCTACTCGCTCAAATCTGTCCGAGGTAACTTTTGCAAGCTTTTCCACTGCCATCTCCCAACCAGATTTAGTTTCAGCTTGTTGTTGCCTTGATTGAAATCCCGGTGGATTGGTTGGCCTTGGTTGATTTCCTTGATCCTTCCATCCAAAGTTTGGATGATTTCTCCACCCCGGATTGTAAGTATTCGAGTAGGGGTTATTTTGAGCATTACGATTGTAATTATTGACGAATTGTACCTGTTCAGAATCAACACACTCATTAGTATCATGTTCACCTCCACATACAGAACAGCATGCTACATGTGCATTAGATGAGCTTGGACCTTGTCTACTTAGCAATTTCATCACATTATTCATTTGAGCACTCAGCATATTAAGAGTGTCCATTTCTATCATACCTGCGTGACGTCTTGCATTACCTCTCTCATTGGCCCATTGGTAGTTATTTGCTGCCATTTCTTCTATCAAATTATGAGCTTCTTGGGGTGTTTTACCCATTAAAGCTCCACCTGCAGCTGCATCGATCATAGTTTTAGTAGAAAAAACTAAACCATTATAGAAGGTTTGTATGATTAACCACTCCGGCAGTCCATGATGTGGACATTTCCGAAGCAGATCTCTAAACCTTTCCCATGCCTCATATAATGATTCACCTTCTAATTGGCTAAAACTAGTGATATCCATTCTAAGCTTAGCAGTCTTACCTGGTGGAAAGTACTTATTTAAGAATGCTCTTGATAATTCATCCCATCCAGTGAAAGTATTGGGAGCATGAGAGTGTAGCCAAAGTTTGGCCTTATCTCTCAATGAAAATGGGAACAATCTTAGCCTTATAGCATCATCACTAACTCCATTCATTTTAATTGTATCACAAATTTCCAAGAATGTAGCTAAGTGTGTATTAGGATCTTCTACTGCATTACCTCCAAATTGAGATTGTTGAACCATTTGGATAAGTGAAGGTTTAATCTCAAAGTTGTTAGCATTTACCGCAGGCCTTGCTATGCTCGTTTGTGAACCTTGTGTTCCCGGTATAGTAAAATCTCGCAGAACTCGCCTATTTAGGTCATTTTCCGCCATTTCTTCTTCAAATGGTAATTCTATCAAGATATCTTCTATTGGCTGCCAAACCTCTTGTTCCTCTTGATGCAGTGTATTCCTCCTTTGTCTCCGCAATGTTCTTTCAATTTCAGGATCAAAATGTGCAACTTCTCTATTTGATCGGTGCATGCACTACAAATAAAAATAAGAGAAATTTTTGTAGTTTTAATTCAACAACTTGGATAAAAACAAATGAAAATGTCTAAATTAATAGAGATGACTAGGCCCTAATATTGCCGCTCCCCGGCAACGGCGCCAAAAACTTGACGGGTTCTTATTGTATCAATGCAAGTTTAATTCCGATTTTACACCCGTTGGACTGCAAGTATACAGGTCGAAATTTTAGTACAAGATGTGTATCGGGTCGATCCCACGAGGAGCAATTTAAACAATTACTAAGCCCCTGTTCTCTCTATTATTTAGACTTACCATTAATTTTGAGCAGAGAAAATCTAATGCTGTAATCTACAAATCTGATGTACAAATCTAGTTTAACAAATGCTGAATGCAAATAGAGAAATTTCACTTAATGAAGATTCTAGGGATGTAGATTCCACTTATGGCATAAACTACACAAATAAATGGATTTACTTATTGCTATTATTCTTGCTTAACCAGAGATTTATTTCCAAGATTACCAAGTCTCATTTCCATGATGAAATGGCTTAGAGCAATATAGATTTCCCTATTTCCATGGTGAAATACTACTACAACTCTGTTTTAGTTCATGAAATACTAAGTAATCCACTTAAGTGTATTTCTATTTTCATGAACATACAACTCAAGCTCTACTCATGTGTTTCCATTGTTATTACCAATTCTCATTGAACAATAACAACTGTAAACAAGTTATTGGTGATCAAACAATAACAAGAAATCACAACTACACAAGTAGACAAGTTAACTCAAGATATAACAAGTGTAAATCACATTCAATTAGTATTATTTAGCCATAAGTTTCATCTACTCCCTAGATGAAGGAGTTTAGCTACTCATGAATGATTTAACAATCAAATTCACAAGTTTATTAATACAAAACATCATAAAGTACAAGTATAAGAAAGATAAAAGAAAGCTTAGCCAATTGAAGGTGAAGCTCTCCAATTCCTGCTATGTTCTTGCACAATATGATTACAAGTGAAAACTCTCCAAAAAATGCTTCTCCAAGTACTCCTAACTAGAGAGAAAACTTGTTGCAAGAAGGAAAACTAGCTACGTATGGTTATCCTTGCTTCTCCCTTGTGTTTCTGCATAAAAGGTGGTAGAAATTCCATTCCTCTCACTTCATAATTTCCTCCACTTAGATTTTGTAAAAAGAAGTCAAAGATATAATGTTCCTTTTGTCCACACTCATTTGGTCTTCTCTTTTATTGCAGAAGCATGTGCCACCGATTTCTGTCCCTCAAAATAGCTGTAAAAGTTGTGAGAAAGGTAAAGAAAAACGGCTGTGCCACTTGCTGAGGAGAGAGACAGATCCGAGCCTCGGATCCGAGGAGTGATAATGGATCCGAGCTCGGATTATAGGATCCGAGGCCTTCCCATGATGGATCCGAGGTCGGATCGTCCTGACCTCGGATATACTCCACCAGAAGTACAGACGAGGGGTCGGATCCCTCTTGTACACACGGATCCGAGCTCGGATCCGTGTTGAACATTTTTCCAGTTTTTCACTTCTTCCCTTTTTCTACATTTTTGCTCCCACTTTCTTGTGTACTTTGTCCTCTGGATGACCCTGACATTTCTTTCAACTTGTGCATGAATTTCATACATCAATTACCTTCACAATTTCACAAAATTACGCATTAATCACTCATTTATCAATTTCTTAACTCTTAAACAATATTTAAGCAATTATCACCAAAAGAGTTTAAATATGGCTTTAATCTTCTCAAAACATACCAAAAATTCATGCCAAATTCATACAAAATGTACGTTAAACATTCACTTATCAAAAGTACAAATGGTTCTAAGAGAACAAAATTTCTCAGCTTTGCACAACACAATTTTGAAAAATCATATCTTACGCTTCTTAAGTTCAAAATTGATAAAATTTATATCGTCGGAAAATAAACTTAAAGGGCTACAATTTTTCAGAATGCACTTTTGTAAGATTCAGACCACAAGTCAGTCAAATTCAAGCCGCAAATTGCTGCTTCATTCAGTAAAAGACAGAACAGGGATGCAATTTCGGTCAACTTTGAAAAAACATAGATATTCATAGGAATTGAGAAAAAGGATGAAATTTTCTTAGTTGATACTAGTTTCAAATGCAATAAACAGAACTCAATTCCAATTTTTCTACAACAAGATATAGTAGATTTGCTAAGGCTGTCCACGGGTTCCTAAGGACAAAATTTTCAGCAGCACCCCCTTTGTGTTTACTACTTTTTCCAGCCAATTCAAGGCTTCATTCTTACCACAAAACAGCCTCAACTCAATCATATACATACCAAGCCAAAAACTCACTAAATCAAGCATGTAACTATCACCTACTCAAGCTAGAAAATGAAACCCTAAGCTGAAATTTATGCATACATGCTGAAATTTCCTTTAGGCAAGTTAAACTAACACATAAAAGCTAGCTATTTCACATAGCAAAGCTACCAAACCATGGCCAACACTTAACCATCGTGTGTGGGCAGATAATTCACCATAAAAACTGAATTTTTCCAGAACATCACTTCAAATCATAATATTTCTCATAAAACTACCAAAGTTGAAACCCTAAACCACTAATTGACAAATATTTGAAGTAGAGAGAGTTTCTTGCCATAAATACCTTGTAACTCCAAGATAGATGGAAGCTTAGTGCTTTTCCTCCAAAAATCTCTCCACTCAAGCCCTTAATCTTCCCTAGCGAACCACTTTTATGGAGTATTTTGCAAGCCTGTGGATTGAAACTCAAGATTCAAGCTAGCAGTTGAAGTGGAAGATGAACTTTTCTCTTGGTTTCTCCCTCTCAAAATTTCGGCCAAGCTAGTGCAAAATGAAGACAATTTTTGGTCAAATTTGATTTTAAGAAAGTTAAGAAGACATGGTCAAAGTCCAACATCCAATGGTTTCGCGACACTTGGCTCTTTAGGGTTTTGATCTCATCCTCTTGTCTTCCAATGGTTAGTCTATCTAGCTAACCTCTAATTATCCCCTAACACCTTGTAAACTAATGTTCCTTTATGCAAGATTTCACCTAGTAGTCAAAAATTTACCGCACTAACCGTACTAGCAAGTCCCACGTCCATAATGCACTTCAAATTTAACGTGTACTAATTTATACCAAGAAAATGATTTTAAAACTTCACTCACTTATAAAAATATCAAGGAAATTAAGGCAATAATTTAAAGTAAAGAAAATGCACTCAAAGAAATAAATAAATATAACCTAATTTTCCAGGGTCTCATAGTTTGTGCTTGATGATTTCTTTTGTGGATAAATACAGGACTTCGAACAATTTCCTCTCGTTTGCAATGGACGACCCTTTATCGTTGTTAGCTGCTTCAGAACTAAAACAACGTATTGTAGTAAAAAGGTCCTCTCCTAGAGGTGACGGTGATCTTTATGCATTTATGAATGGTGAAATTAAAAAGAAGTTGAAGATTATACAACCAAATATTATGTAAGTTTTTCTTCTTAGAAAAATTTCAGACTTCTTCTGAGTTCATCACTTAATTGTCATTCAACGACTAATAATGGAATCAACAGATGGGGAGGGCAATCCGGTCCTATTTTTGAAGGCCTGAAAGGTGATTTCATGAGGGCAAGGATTAGTGAGGTAACTAAATCAGCTTTTTTTTGTTAGTAGTTAATTATAAAAGTTTAAGAACTTCAGACGTTTTGGTTTGAACTATACCAAGAATGTTTATTGACTTTCTGGATTAGCATTTTGTTACACATCTCAATTGAGATGAGACTAGCTTATCCAATTATATGCAGTCAATTCTAAAGCATTTTTTCAACTACTTTTTTACAGGTAGATGAACTTCTAACAAAAGGAGTAAATGTGACTATCTACAATGGACAAGTAAGATTATGCAACTCTAAGCAAAAGAAATCTAAATCTTTATGCTTAGAATGTTCTCCAAAAAAATTTGAAAAAAAATACTATTTTAAGATTCATGGAAGAATGGATATTTGTAGATATCCAAGAAAAACTTCATAGGACATCGTAGATTATTGGCTGCAATACAACAGCGTGAATAATGGAACAAAATAATGGTAGTCAAGTTGGATGGGATTTTGAAGCAGTCGTAATTAGTATAAATTTGATACACTGACATGGTCTTAATCAAGTTGAAACATTTTTTTTGTGGTCACAAAAAATTGTGACTTCTAGTAGATAAACTTGACCTGGGATTTTTTATTATCCACG
Organism: Coffea eugenioides; assembly: GCF_003713205.1. Classification (NCBI taxonomy): domain Eukaryota; kingdom Viridiplantae; phylum Streptophyta; class Magnoliopsida; order Gentianales; family Rubiaceae; genus Coffea; species Coffea eugenioides. Next base: position 8,523,601 of record NC_040035.1, read on the forward strand.
CTATGAATTTCACTCTCTCCTTGTATTTTCTTTTTGGCTAAATAGTTCAATCAAAGTGTTATTTTACTATTGCTTGTAGTTTGATCTCATGTGTGCAACCAAGAGAACAAACGCATGGCTTGAAAAGCTCAAGTAAGAAAAAAGAATCCCACAAGTAAATAAGCACCTAAATCACCTCCTAAGAAGAAAAATGTACAAAATAAAAACACCCTATTACCCTAATCAATAATCTTTTGCCTATTTTAATAGGTGGAATAGGATCAAAGATTTCTTGAACAAGGATAGAACGCCTCTCTATTGTGAAGGTGATAGGAGTGTAAAGGCTTTCACCAAATCATACAGAAATTTACATTTCTGCTGGATTCTTAATGACGGCCGGCCACTTTGTAAGCCAACTAACTATTGTCATATTCTGCTGTATTTCTTTTATTGGTCTAAATTACTGTCACTCTTGCCTACTTGGCAAGATTAAGAAGACAAGGCACACTATTATCCCAGAATTGGAATAGATATGATTGAGTTACGTCACAGTTAGGCATGGTTATTGTACTTTTTTCATAATTTAGTGTATATTTATTGACATGATTATATTTATGTGTTGAATTGATGTATATGAATAAATTTTGAATACAACAAAGTTATATAAAAGTATACCATATTATGGAGAAAGTACAAAATCGGACAATTGCACCAAAATTTCAATAGCACTTGTCCCTGGTCCCTATTATCCCAATAGTTTTCACAATTTGATCGATGTCTAAGAAACCACCCATGTAAAAGAAAAAATAATACTTCCTTCATTCTATTGGAAATGTCACTTCCCATTTTTTTCACAGCCCAAAATATTTGTCAAGTCCAAAAAGTTAAAACATAATTTTTGCTTTTTTTTTCTACTTTTATTCATTATCTTTTTGTGGAAGATGTTGCCAATTCAGGTTTTACTTCGGGAGAATAAAGTTGAGAAAGTTTAAACAATTATCAGTATCAGACCACTTTTATTGAAAGTTGGATTGCCAAAAAGTGACAAAAGTAGTAATTGCCAGACTTATATTGGAACTTTATATGATGATACAAAGATGAAATTGGTCCTGCTGCCAAAGCAATAACTGCCAAGCTATTTTTCAAAAAAAAAAAAAAACACCAAACTATGGTAGATTACGCCTGGCATTTATTGGTAAATCTACCAGACCCTTATGGAATACTAGACGTTTAAGAACAAAAGAAAATTATGGGACATCTTTGTGATAGAAATTTTCCGCATGAATTATTTCTTGAAATTATTTATTGGTTACAGACATGAGAATGGCTACCAAAATGGACATTGAGATTTACTTTGAATATGTTCTTGCTAAATGAATATAAATATATATATATGTTGGATTTGTGGGCCAGCTTATTTATGGGACAAACTACAAAAACAAACCTTAGGATTCCATTCTTGTGAAGAAGGAAAAAAGTCAGCCATCACTTTTGCCTTTGGAGGAAAAACGAAGAGAGAGAAAGTGTGAAGAAGCTAGAGAAAGAGAAACTTCAAAGTCTTGATTGGAGGGTGATTCAAAATCCAATTGAGATGAAATTTTACACACGCGATCCTCTCATCAAGCCCTACTCATCTACCTATTCAGATTTTGGATTTTCTCTTTGTTTGGTAATACTTTTTCAAACTCACTTCTTTGACAATTGTAGTTTTTGGGAGTGATTTTGTAGCGATTTGACTTGATTGATATTGGCAATATTATTGTCATCTAGATGTTTCAAATAGACCTGTGTATTCCCATTATTATGATAGTGAAGATTTTTGACTGGATTAGGTCCCGTGATTTTTTTCAATTTGAATTTTTCACGTAAAAATCTTAGTGTTCTGTGTCTTTTATTTTTCTTGCATTCTATTTTTACTGTTGGCATCGTTGCTTGGTGATTTGATTTATTCCTATTTTAATTGGTACTTGGGAAAAGAAAAATTTATTCTACGCTAATTCTAATATTGTGTGCCTGTACCGGTACTCCTTTCCCAAAAAAAAGTATCAGAGCAGTCAGGTTAGGTTGCTTTTTCATACTAGTTAAAAATGGATGATTCAAATAGTGGTTGCATGACAAAATTGGATTCTAATAATTATTCGATTTGAAAGTCTAGAATGAAAAGCTACCTGTATTGAAGAGATTTGTTTGAATCTGTTTTATGGTATAAGGGTAGACCAAGTGATATGAGTGATAAAAAATGGGATGTTATGCACAGAAAAATTGTTGGTAATATTAGAAAATGAATTAGTCAGAGTATATGCTAATGACACCAGAGCTGATATATTATGAAAAAAGCTTGAGAGTATGTATGAACGGAAGACCAGTTTGAACAAGGCTAGTTGTCTGAAGCAGATTACTCGGATGAGATATAAAGATGGGAAATATATGACTGAATATCTGAATAATTTTCAGGAATTGATAAACCAGACAACTACGTTAAATTCGAATTTGGATGATGAAGTGTAGGCTCTATTATTATTCAGTTCACTATCGAATAGTTGAAAAATCATGGTGGTCTCTAACAGCAATTCAGTTCCGAATGATGTGTTGACCATGGCTATTGCAAAGGAGGCCATGATGAATGAAGTGTTCAGGAGGAAGGAACGAGAAATTATCTATGAGTCACAGGCCCTGATGACAGAAAAAAAAGGAAAGAAGAGGGAGGAGCAAAAGTAGAGGACTCTACAATAGGAATGACAAATCCAGATGCAAGTTTGAGTCACGAAAAAATTTGCATGCAAATATTGTAAAAAAAATGGGCATTATATGAAGGAATGCAAAATTTTAAAATGGGAACAAGATGAGAAAAAGGGTAAGAGGAAAGAAAAAGGTGATAAAGAGACTACAGCAGTTGTGGTAGCTCATAATGATATGTTTGTATTCTGTGATGATGGTCAGGTGAATATTATTCATTATGATAGTGATAGGGTAGTTGATTCGAGTGCATCCTACCATATTACTGCTCATAGGCATTTCTTCTCAATTTACACCGAAGAAGATTTTGGATACATTAGGATAGGAAATGAGGTCTCATTCAAAGTTATTGACACGGAAAACATATATTTGGATACAGATGTCGGGTGTCAGCTGATATTAAGAAATGCTTGACATGTCTATGATATTCGTCTTAATCTTATTTCTACAAGAAAACTTGACGATGAGGGTTATCATAACTTGCAAGGTGGATGCAAATGAAAACTCAACAAAGAAAATCTTGTTATTGCTAGAGGAAAGAAGCAGAGTACCCTCTACTTGATGCAAGCCAAGTTGGGGAAGGGAGAAGTGAATGCAATTCGTGATTCATCAATTGACCTTTGGCATAGGCGACTTGGACACATTGGTGAAAAGGAAATTCAGACACTTGTTCGCAAATAGTTTCTACTTGAAGTTACAGGTAATGTACTTAAACCTTGTGTTGATTGCATTTATGGAAAACAACACAGAGTTGCATTTTAAAATTTTTCTCGAAGTAGAAAACTGAATCCGTTAGAATTGGTGCACACTGATATTTACTATATGAAAGATAAGTCTCTTGATGGTGTTGTTTATTTTATAAGTTTTATTGATAACTTTGCTAGAAAGGTTTGGTGTTTTGTTTTGAAATCTAAAAATCAGGTTTTGGATGTATTTAAAGATTTTCATAACAAAATTGAAAGAGAAACTAGTAAGCAGTTAAAGTGTGTGCGTACTGATAATGGTGGTGAGTACAGAGGACCATTTGAAATCTATCACAAGTTCCGTGAGATTAGATTAGAGAAAACTATACCAAAAACTCCTCAAGAGAATGGAGTAGCAGAGAGGATGAATAGATCCATCACTGAGCGGATTAGATGTATGCTCTCTAATTCTAAGTTGCCAAAATCCTTTTGGAGTGAGGCAATGAGGACTGCAGTTGATTTGATTAATCTTTCTCCATTAGTTTCTCTAGATGATGATATCCCAGAGAAAATATGGACGGGAAAAGATATATCCTTCAAGCATTTGAGAGTTTTTGGTTGCAGGACATTTGTTCATATTCCTAAAAATGAGAGGTCAAAACTTGGTGTAAAATCAAAGTAGTGTATTTTTTTGAGTTATGGACATGAAGATTTTGGCTATAGGTTGTATAATCTTGATAAGAAGGTGATTAGGAGCAAAGATATTGTTTTCTTTAAAGATCAAACTATTGAAGACATTGATAAAGGTGACAATCCAAAATCCTCATATGACATTCCTGCTAGTTCAAATCTAGATCCAAATCTAGTTCTAGTACCTACTGATTTTAATCAATGGGGAGTTGAGACAGAGTAGAAAGAGGATGTTGATGATGGTAAAATCCTGCTGCTAATGAACCTGAGCATGAGGCGCCACCTACTCCACCACCTCCACCACAAGATGAGTTTAGGAGATCTACTAGAGAGAGGAGACCTTCTAACAGATATAATCCCCATGAATATGTGTTATTGACAGATAGAGGAGAGCCAAAGTCCTACTGTGAGGCTCTAGAGAATGAGAACAAAGAAGATTGGTTGCGAGTCATGCAAGAGGAGATGGTGTCCCTGCATGAGAATCACACTTATAAGTTAGTGATACTGCCTAAGGACAAGAGAGTTCTGAAAAACAAATAGATCTACAAGTTGACGATTCAAGAGTATAGCTCACAAGCAAAGTACAAAGAAATATTGGTTGTGAAGGGATTTAGTCAAAAGAAGGGTATAGATTTTGAAAAAACTTTCTCTCCTGTTGTAAAGATGTCATCAATTCAAATTGTTCTGGGTATTGCAGCCAATTTAAATTTAGAGATTGAATAATTTGATGTAAAGACAGCCTTCCTGCATGGTGATTTGGAAGAGGAAATCTACATGGAACAGCCAGAGGTGTTTAAAGAAAGTGGAAAGGAAAATCTTATATGTCGTCTCAAGAACAGCTTGTATAGTCTATAACAGACACGAGACAATGATACAAGAAGTTTGATTCCTTCATGATAGACCACAAGTACCACAGGACTACATTTGATCACTGTATTTATGTGAAAAATTTTTCAGATAGTGATTTTATTATTCTCTTGTTGTATGTTGATGACATGTTGATTGTTGGCCATGATACTATAAAAATTGATAGGTTGAAAAAGGAGTTAAGTAAATCCTTTGCAATGAAGGATTTGGGTCCGGTTAGACAGATATTGGAGATGAAAATCTCACGAGATGGGCAAAATGAAAAGTTTTGGTTGTCTCAAGAAAATACATTGAGAAAGTATTCAACAAATTTAACATGAACAAGGCTAAGTAAGGCTCAACTCCACTTGCGGGTCATTTTAATTTGAACATCAAGCAGTTGCTCATGCAGTTGGAATAGTCAGTCGGTATCTCTCTAATCCTAGTAAGGAGCATTGGAATGCTATCAAATAGATTCTCAGATATCTCAAGAGAACTTCCAAATTGTGTTTGTATTTCAACAATGGTAAAATTATGCTAGATGGGTACATCGATGCAGATATGGCAAGTGATATTGATAATAGAAAATCCACATTTGGGTACTTGATGATTTTTGTAAGGGGAACAATGTCATGGCAAAATAAATTACAGAAATGTATTGCTCTTTCCAGTATAGAGGCAAAGTATATCGCAACCACTGAAGTATGCAAGAAGAATTTTTGATTGCAAAAATTCATTCAAGAGTTAGGTATAAAACAAGAGAAGTATAGTCTTTACTGTAACAGTAAGAGCGCTATTCATTTGTATAAAAACTCTACATTTCACTCTTGGTACAAACACATTGATGTGAGATATCATTGGATTCAGAAAATAATGGATAACAAGTTGTTGACACTTGAGAAGATTCATACAAATGATAATGGTGCTGACATGTTGACCAAGGTATTGCCTAAGGAGAAAATCTTGTTTTTTAGATAGGAAGTAGGTTTGACTATACCCTCAAATGAGTTGGAGAGGGAAATTGTTGAATTTTTGGGCCAAACCACAAAAACAAATCGTAGGTTTTCATTCTTGTGAAGAAAGAAAAAAGTTTGCCGTCACTTTTGTCTTTGGAGAAAAAATGAAGAGAGAAAGGGTGAAGAAACTAGAGAGAGAGAAACTTCAAGGTTTTGATTGGAGGGTGATTCAAAACCCAGTTGAGGTGAAATTTTACACACATGATCCTCTCATTAAACACTACTTATCTACCTATTCAGATTTTAGATTTCCTTTTCATTTAGTAGCATTTTTCCAAACCCACTTCTTTGACAGTTGTAGTTTTTGGGGGTGATTTTGTAGTGATTTGACTTGGTTGATATTGGTAATATTATTATCATCTGAATGTTTTAGATAGACTTGTTTTTTTCCATTATTGTAATAGTGGAGATTTTTAATTGGACTAGGTCGCCTAATTTTTCCCAATTTGAGTTTTTCACGTAAAAATCTTGGTGTCCTGTGCCTTTTATTTTTCTTGCATTCTATTATTACTATTGGCATCGTTGTTTAGTGATTTGGTTTATTCCTCTTTTAACTGGTACTTGGAAAAAGAGAAATTTGTTCTGGACTAATTCTAATATTGTGTGTCTGTACCGGTACCCCTTTCCTAACAATATATAATAGATTTGTAAGAAAATTTTCTTATAGTTATGTCATGTAATTTTATTTGCCCTTTTCGATTTCTTTATAGGTCTTTGTTGATCATCCCTGTGTGGCATTAAAGATGATAGGAAGCATCATGCAGTCACCTGCTGCTTCAGAATAGGGGTGGCTTTCCAATTTAGCCAATATAAAAGACCAACGCTGAAGATACATGAACAGAAGAATAACATAGAAGTCTCTTTTGATTGTGAAAGAACTATCACAGGAATGTGAATTATTAAGAGAAAATTGAAAATTAATCTTTATTATATTCGTCTTGTGGTGTCATTATGACATTTTCTTTTATAGAAAAAAGAGAATTTTCATTACTAAATTTGCTAAAATCATCCAGCACAATTTATTTAATAAAGTTAGGAGGTCAATTGTTATTGGACTTAACATGATTTAATTTGCATGTCCTTATATTTGATGGATTATTCGAGACTTGATATTTGATTAGCTAGTGATGCATCAGGTCAAGGGATACAAACTAGAGGTACTCAAACCATTTCATTAGCAGGGTTAAGTTAGGTGATAGGATGAGAGGAATTGTAAATATAAGATATTGGGTACAAGACCTCCCACTTAAGAAAAAACGTTTCCATTACTGTTGCGATTGAAGCAGAATCAAAAGCCTCAAAATAACTCTTTACATTCAATTTGCCATAACACATGTAACTGGATGCATCCTAAACACTTGGGCTAATTCCTATGATTAAGATTTGAGGGAAAAAATTACAGAAAAAAGTAGTATTGTAAAACTAATTAACCATACCATCCAAATTCTACACGTTAGGGACAAAATATAAAATTAAATTTTTTACTAATGTAAATTTGATTTCGACTATTTGCCAAGCTTTTCTTCTATCTAAACAAGAAAATTTTATTGCCACATTTGTTTTGCATGAAACTTTAGAAATTAATTTTGCTCATAGTCCAAACATTAGGAACCAAAAATACATTTCTCCATTTTCTAGAAAAGGAAAGCAAAACTTCCTTCCGTTCAATTTTATGAACTTGTACTGGTGGACTTTGGTTGAATTGAATGTTGGTTTATGGTTGGACATTTGAGACAGTTTGGTCAGTTTCATTATGGTTGTATAATTGTCTTTTGGAATGAAAACTTCATTTGTTGTTTTAAATTCATTGTTGGATTGAGGATTTCTTAAATTAGGTTGCAAATATTGTGTGTTGGTAATAGGGTTTTGAATGGGATTAAACATAGGTTTAAATTTTAGACTAGCAGTACCAGTTTGAAAACTAGAAAAATGAGTTAAACCAAACTCGAGTTGGTTTGTCGAACTCACACAAATTGAACTTCATTGAGCCAAGCTCAAGCATAGGAATTTTTTTGCTGAATCAAGCTCGAGCCTCATTTTTCTTGGCTCAGCAAGTTCAAGTTTGAGCTTGACCGCACACAAAATAATGTCAAGTTTGGCTCGATTAACAAAATGTTTGATTTGATGTGGATCATTTGCACCCCTATGTATGATTATGCAAGGGTAATTTGGAAAGAAAATCATTTTAGCATTTTATGTGAATTTTTTTGGATATATGGCCGATTTTGTTGCATTGAAATTCAAGATAAGGAAGCTAAGGAGTTAAGCATAATATTCCCAACCCCAGGGGAGCCAAGTGAAATTTTTAGAAGCTGAAGGAGGTTTTTGTATTTATCTCTGAAAAGAAGTACTGAGGAAATGAAGAATGGGGTTTATATTTAGGATTAACTATTTATGCACTACCATTGTAGTGATTTTTTCACATTAGTAGTTATGGATGTCTGCTATATGTTCATGATTTGAATTTCAAATTTGAATTCATGTTATGTGATAATTTAAACATGCTAGTGTAAAAAAAAAAGTACAATGATAGTATAAAAAAAACTTACTCTTATATCTAAGGGCAAATTACATATAACCTTCCTATAGTTTTGCATAATTCTAGATGACCCCTCTAAAATTTTAAAATAGTCATATAACCTCCTGTAATTTTATGTAAAGCGAACAATGGATGGAATGCATAATCAATTATAACAATTAAACCACACACACTCTAGAAGTGCATGTCATGAAATCATAATATCCATTTACGCTATGATTTGTATAAATATCCACTTTATTCTCCTGTAATTATTACATTTATCCACATAATTCTCTTATGGTTTTATACAAGGTAGTTTAAGTCATCATTTGATTTAGCATTTAAATAAGGGCAATGTTGGTATTTCAAATAATAACATTATATAGGTTATTTTCAATTAAAATTTTAGTTTACTAAAATCATAAGGGGTAAAGTGAATATTTTGAAATTTTATGGGAGTTATGTGGCAATAAATAAAATCATAAAGGGTTATTACTAGTTTACCCTATATTTAATAGGTGACAACTTAACCAAAAAAAGACCCTTATAATTATTTAGATAATTTATCACATTTCCTTCGTCCATTCTTGAAGTAGCTAGCTAACTAGGATGTATAATCGAACTTTCCTAGCCTTTGACTTTAATTAATCCCTGCTCACAAATTTTTAAAGTCTGTTTGTTAGGAACATGTTTATCTATCTTTTGCTTCTGTTGAAGTGGTATTTCCTTCCAACGAGCTAAACTAGATAAGTAAGGCGAGAGCTCAATCACATAAAGGCAGAACTCTCTAAAAAACCTATAAGGAATGGAGCAATTTATGAGGAGTCTCGAGGTCAACCCCTCAAGGTCATTCCACATTCAAGTTAGTTTTTGACTTGAGGAGAAGGATATCCTTCTCGGTGGGTGTTAGGTATTTCTATATATAGGTTTTCGTACAAGAGAGTGATAAAGAAATTAAGAGATACTGAGATAAAGAGATAAAGATTACCTCTTTTTGTTTGGTACGATAGACATTAGTTCAAATGATGATATTTCATCATTTTTAAGATAAAGATAGTCACTATCATTAACCAACTAAGATCAACCGTATCTTCAGGTAGTCAAAATCTTATCCTATCCCCAAGGTTCGAGTTCAAGATCAACTCGATCTATACCAAGTTGGGATAGTTTGGGTGGCCACATGACATACATGCAATGCATAGCCCTGAAGTCAAATTTTATTCTTATCTGAATAAATCTTACCTTTAATGAACTAGATACGTAGCAATCTATCATTAGCCAAGCTAGATCACCATTATTTCCTCGATGCCTGAATCGACATTCCAACCACCACTTCGCTAAGAAATTGTGTCCACCAATCATGTCATCCCTAGAAATTCATAATCCTTTTCAGATTTTACATGCAACTACCTTTATTGAATTTTCAAAAGTCCAGAAAAGTCCATATTCTTCCCCCATCTTCGTTCTATAAATAGAAGACTTCTCATATCTATTTCACTCTTTTTGGCTTCCAATATTCTTCTTCCAGTTCTAGGTTTTCAATTTCGAAAAACCATCTATCTAGGAAATTTTGTCTTTTCTCCTCCAGTGAATACTCCCTTCTATAATTTTTTTAGGCAATCTTATTTCTACATCTTAATCAGTAAGTCTCTCTTCCGATTTATTTATCGCTGATCACTCCAATATCTCTATATCTTTATTGAAGCATAGGTAGATTCCTGTGATTATTAGAGTAGAAATCGTTTCTTCTTCTTCCTCTTCTTCATCGTCGCCATTTTCTTCATTTGGTCAAAATTTTGGTCCTAAGTATCTCCCAGAACTATTGGAACCCATAGAAGTTATGAGTTCTCATACTTCTTCTAGAACCCCATCTACTAACCTTCGAGTAGATCCTGTAGAGCAGGCTAACCCTTCCGAGTAGCTCCCTATTGTATAACATGCTTCTTCAGAAAAGTTTGGTACCAAGTAAGGAGAAGGTGAGGTCAGTGTTAGTGACCAATGTCACCACCCATATGCTCAGGTTTACCTACCTGACCATGGCTTCAGTGACTTTAGCTACATCCCCAATTTCTCCTTTACTCTTTCTCAAGGGGACATGGACGAGTTAGCTACCACTTATTCCATCTCAGAGTCCTTTGAAGCCCAAGCAGCTAGCCTTAACAAAAGGGTCAATTGACTTTCTCCTAACTATGTTGCCATTTATAGGGAACAGGTTCTCTCGGGTATAAGACTTCCTACTTCTATGGCCCTTTTCAACATCTTGGCCTACAAGAGGATTAGGATTATTTTACTTTAACTCCATTAAAACCACTATAGGCTTCCTAATCTACTGTAGTCTGTGTAATTTCTTATTCTCTTTCCTTATTCTGAGCATACCATATGCGTAAGACTTCTCAGCTTGGGTGGTTCTACTTTGCTAGGCGTTCCTCTAGTAAAGATAGTAAGGGCACCCGTGATATTTCAATTGAGTTCTTTATTTCATTAAAAGGTGAAAGAATGAATTCTTTTTTGTAAAAATCGACTTCTCTCCTCCTAATTTTTGGAAGGTAGGGGAAGTCAAAACTGATCCCTATCATGTCGATCTAGACATGGATGCCTTTTGACTTACTCTTGAGACCTATAGCCAAATTACTTACCAAGAATTTCTCCTCTAGTCAAATTGCAACAGTCGGACTAGTCAATCCTCTATCCAGTGACTAGGATTGGGATTTACACTAAGAGGAATACAAGAATTGTAATTTTTCCTTTCTCTTCCTTCCTCTCTCTCTCTTTACGTAGAGCTCTAACCCTTATTTTTCTTCTTTATAGTGAGATAATTCTCTCAACTCTTATCCTTTGAGACTTCTGCTCAACTCTTCAGAGGCTAGTAGTAGGGTGGTTCTCTTACTCAATAGGTCAGCTCTCCTCCTACCTAGACCCCTACGGACACCAAGCAAAGTAAAGGGGCAAATTAAGGGCAAAAAGGCGGCACCTAAGAGGGATCGTTGTGCGAAGTTCTGATGCAAGGGAGACAGTCCATTGTGGGCTTAATTCGGCTGAGCAGCAGGCAGACCATGTATCACCACTATTAACATGGAATTTCAGATATGCAGTGCCACTGAAACCTAGCCAATATCACACTATCCATGACCCCTATTACTTTTATTCATAATAGGGTCTTTTCATCAATGATCAAGCTCAGTATCCATATGTTGTCCACGAGTTGACCCGCAGTTCACTGTTGCCAAGGGATAAGAGATTCATGGAGTTGGCTTCCAACTTCAAGTTGTTAGACGTCTTTTATTCTTTCTAAGCTCAGGTAGGAAGCCAAAGCCTTTGAACCTCATCTTTTTTTTTTAAGCAAGTTTCCCTTTAAGAAGAGTGTTTTCTTTTTTTACTAATTTAATCACCATGTTTCTCTTCTAAGGAAAATGAATCAGGTATGGAGGTGGCCTACCACTTTGAAAAGCTAATGCTTGATCTAGAGAAGGCAACCAAGAGGAATCAGACCCTTGAAAAGTAGCTCAACACTGCATAAAAAGAGCTTGATTCTCTTTAGGCTCAGCTCCAGAAAGCACAGGATTGGCTACTTAAGTTGCCTTGCTTCAAATTAGCTTGCAAGAGATTCAAAAGAGTCATGCCAAACTAGAAGGGAAACACAATGTCAAGTTGATTAAGTCTTTCCAAAAAGGGGAGAGTAAAGCCGTCAGAGAGTTCATTTGCTCCCCCAAATTTGAGGAAAACTTAGTCACACTCAGTAGACCAACCTTCCAGTATGGCTATTCTAGCGCTTTACCTAAAGTCGAGGCAATGAACCTCCTTGGAATCAACTTGTCAAAATTTTTGGATTACGATATCAAGGCTAATAAACAGATCAACAAGTTGGTTGATGGTTACATCAAAAGCTACAAACTGGAGGAGGTTATTGCCAACCTTGAGCTAGAGCTAGTTGAGCAACCGGAGCATAATTCAGAGAAATAAGCTGACCAGGACAGCACTATCTCCAAGAAAGAGATTACTAACAACGCTAATAACAAACAAACTATAGTCTAGGGCCTTCTTCCTTTGTACTCAACAGTTTTTTGTATAAAATATTTCACATTTTAATGAAAATCTTCAAGGAATTCCTCACATTGCTGTCTTCTTTCAATGAATTCCTCATATTGCTAGCTTTTTTCAATGAATTTGTCATATTTTTGTAATATGTCTTGATATATCTTGCCCCCTAATGTACTTAGAAAATTTTTTAAAGTATACTAAGTTAAAAGCATAGCGTCACCTATTTATTGGATAATTAAAAATTATCCAATTTAAATGACGAGTGTTCAAATACAATAAGAATTTAGGCCAAAAAAATATTTTTATTTCAAACACATAGAAAGTACAAAATCAAAGTTCCGATTACTTATTACTGGATAAAGAGTTTCAAATTAGTTGTGTGCCAGGGGTGCGGGATCTCTTCTCTACTGAGATGAGATAGTTTATAATATCCAACTTGTCTAGCCTCTATAATTGTGTACGGACCATCCTAATTAAGATCTAATTTATTAGTTGCATGTGCGTGGCTAATTAAATTTTTTTCTTAGGACAAGACCTCTTACCTTAAATCTCCTTTGCAGAACTTTAATGCTATAGTACTGAGCTACTTGTTCTTTATATTTTGCCATTCTTATTGTGGCTTACTCCCTCTTTTTGCTCTATCATATCCAAGTTATATTTTATTTCTTTATTATTGACTTCTGAAATAAAATTCTGAGTCCTAGATAAGGGGACACCCACTTTTGTTGGTATAACTGGTCTTACCCCGAAAGTCTGTGCAAATGGAGTTCCCTGAGTTGTTGTCCTTTGAGTAGTTGTTTGATAGGCCCATAGGATGTTAGGCAATTCATCCAATCATTCCGATTGTACTTGCTTCATCTTGGTTTTCAACTTGTGCAAAACCGCCATATTCATATTTTTCACCTGCCCATTAACTTACGGATGTTCTACTAAAGTGAAATGCTATTTTACTTTCAACTCTTCATACCACTTCTTAAAGGGATTTTTCACAAACTACTTTCCATTATCCGATATCAGTACATATGGTATCCTAAAGCGACACATGTGAGAACTCGAGAATTTATAGTTATACCTTGAATTTATTTTTTTATTTTGTTTTTAGAAATAATACATATATTATACAATTGATTAAATTAAGTGTTTAATTGATTTCTTATAAATTGAAAATAAAAAAAATCCCAGAATGGTGTAGAAAAAATTCTTATAGGGGTATGTAAATTGGAACAAACTAAAGTTTGGGGCAATATTTGAAGTTGATAGAATAACAAATTCTTAACTAGTAAATAAACCAAAGCTAAAAGACCAATTTAACCCTAAAACTTCAGCAATCAACCGTGTAACCAAGAGGACCACCTTCTGGAATAGAACCGAAAGAAAAATGATAGGTTCTGCCAATGCATTTGGGCGGTGAATTGAGATAGCTGCCAGGAAGGAAATGTTACTAAGCCAGCTGAGTAAGCAATAACCAAATAGAGAGCAGCTTAAAAGAAACAAAAACTGGGCGGTGGCCGAAAGGAAACAATCTAATCTCCTTAATCAATAAGGCCGAGAGAGTTGAGAAGAAAAGTTGTCTTCCTTTCTTGCTTCTTCCAAAAGCAGACTCGAGTGAGTGAGATGGAGTGTGAGGGAAAAGAAAGTGTAAGCTTCACCAACAGCTAACTATGCGAACGAAAACAGAAGGGAGGTCGAGTGAGGAGTTGTGATAGCAAACTTGAGCAGCCTGCAACATCGAACTTTAAGGGAACAGGTAAGAGCTATAAACACTCTCTGTTTAGTTGATTTAATCCATTAAACATAAGCCTTATACGTTGAATTTAGCTAGAGGCTTAGTTCTGGTTCAAGAAAATGTTATGCAGAATTTGTAACTAAGAGCAGAAATGAGGTATGGTTTTGTTTAGTTCTTGAATTTAGTCTAACATTTGTTAAGGACAACCTGTAACCGAAGAGATGTTCCCTGCATGCTAACTGGAACCTGAGATTGAAGGGGGATCCTAAGGAACTAACAAATGATACCTTGTTGCTATACGCATGTGAAAGCATTCAAATCTGATGCATGCTGCAATGCACCAGATTTGCAGCTAGCTGCAGAAACGAAGCAGAACTCAGTCTTTTTTCCTTTGAACCCTGGTCATGAACGACCTTGTTTAGCTTAGAGTAACCGGCAGTAGGTTAAGTGTCCTCTGCATAAATGATTGAGACCAAAACTCAGGAAGCTTAACTAGTTGATGCAACCTGCTGTGAATCCGAGAGGGAGGAAATTAACCTTGGAAAGAAAAGCTGCAAACCCTTAAACTTCTAAACTAACTTACAGAGTTGAACCTGTTATAATGCCTCTAAATCTCCACCAGAAAGACAGAAATGAGTAGGAACTAAACTGATTGTTGAAGGCAGAATAAGTTTAGTGATGGCAGGTAACTTGTCCGAGAGAATGAAGCAGAATGTGCTTCTGATCGGCTATTTTTTACCCTGAAAATGTGAGAACTGGGTGTCGATGCCACCATAAGAAATGTAGGTTCATGTCTTAGTTTCGAAACATTATAAAATTTACCTCAATCCGATAAGTATAGCTCCAGTTATGATCAAAACACCAGAGGTTGGCAAAGCTGCCTTTCTCGTTGCCTTTCTCTTGTTTTTCCGAATGCATTCTACTTGATGCTGGCCGTGAAGAAACTTATTTTTTTAACAGCATTTCATCTAATTCCCAACCCTGTAAGCATTCATAAATGATAGTTAAGGTTGCTCTGAGATTTAACGACTATATCTAGTTCACGAGTAGAGTTAAATTAAAGCAAATGAGAGGAAAACTCATGATAGTTATATACCTAAATTGGCTTCTAATCACTTAATATTGTCTTTACAAATATGTTAAAAACTATAAAATTTGAGGGACGAGTGTAGTGGAATAAAATTTAATTTACAAATAACTTGGAGTTTAACTAATTTAAAAAGGGGACCAATGGAATATTCCTAAGCTTTAAACTTAGAATCTTGAGTAGAAAATGATTAATCCTAATGTAAACATTTTATAAATTATTAACTTGAAAAGTATGTATAATTCGTGATTTAAGATAATAAAGTCAATAAGTCTCGAAATAAATTGGGGAATAAATATTGCGTATATTTTATATTTTAAAGTCAAACCTAATTCGAATAATTTAAATAATAAGTGAACATATACAAATTATAAATTTATCATGAAATTATATATTTATCTCAGGAAGTAGCTGTGAGCCAGGAAACAAACCCGAGACTCGAGAGTAAATTATTTGGATAATTGGTGAGTGTTTTCCGAATTTATGTGTTTAACTGTTTATGTGTATCTAAGTGAAATTATGTGATAAATGTGCTTATCATGAATTATTACTAAATGATTCCTTGTGAAGTGTATCTCAATTGTCCCTCACCTTCTAAGTCGAGAGTGTACTTTATCACACTCGGCTTAGTTGAGTTTGAGGTCAATAATTGGCTGAATGTTATTGTAAGTGTGCATGAATGTAAGCCGTATATGTGCCTCACCGCATCGGCTGAACTGGGCCCCAAAACTCTCTGTTCAACGGACTATTCGGGCCAGCAAAGGGCTTGGTTGGGTAGGACCGTAGTTTTGAGTAAATGTTTCGGTATACTCGAGTATTACCATGAGGTTGGGAGTTATTGAACTAATTATTGAATATAGGGGATTGTTTGTTGTATTGGAGGACATAAGGAGGTGAATCAGCGGAATGTGCAATGATATTGAAATGAATGTACAATGATGGTGAAATAAGTGTCTCTTGATACTGAAATGAATGCTCAATGACCTTGAAGTGGCTCTAATGCGAGCACCGTATCCTGTTGAAAGTGATTGTTTAGTGAAGTGTTTTTTCGATTGCTTAATGAAAGTGATTGTATAATAAAATGTGCACTACTTGCTTAATTGTACTGATTTAAGTGTTTATTAAATGTTGCCTACTAGGCAAACCTCACTGAGGTTTAGCTCAACCCTTTAGTTTTGTTTTCCTTATAGGAGCTGGTGGTAGGGGAACGAACGAGGGATCTTAGGGAGTTAACGTGAAGATTTTTGTGATTGTAAATCCTTTAGTTTCATATTATGGTTGAAACTTTTGTATTGAACTTGGTATTGTAAAAGATTTGAGCGTTTGGTTTTGGTTATCAAAATGTTATTTCTGAAGTTAATGTAAGTGAGTGCGCCCTGGCGAGAGCCAGGCAGGCGATCCGCTAACTTTTAGGGTATGCCCTAGAAGAAGGTGAGGCCGTCACAACACATGATATTCTTTCAAAAAAAATTTGAATTGTTCTCCCTGTTATAGAACTCAAGGGTTTGGTCTCTATCCAATTAGTAAAATAATTTATGGTTACCACCAAGTATTCATAATCTCAAGAGCTCTAGGAAAGGATCTAAGTAGATCTATTCTCTATGGAGCAAAAGGCCAACAGCTTTGAATAAGGATTATATCCTAAGTAGGCTAATGATGAATTGATGTATGTATTTGGTAAGCTCTTCATTTCAACACCAGTTCAGAAGCATCTTTGAAGATTGTGGGCCTATAATAACCCATTAGCATACATTTCTTTGCTAACATTCTTGACCCAATGCGATTTTCACATATCCCTTCATAATTTTCTTGGAGTACATGCATAATCTCCTTCTTTTGGGGTGATACACCTTAATTGTGAAAATAAATAAGACTTCCTATAAAGAGTTTCTCGAAAGCAGACATACCTAGTAGTTCGGAGTTTTATTTATATGCTTTCTACTTATTTCTGGTAGCATTCTCGAGTTGAGGTATTCAATTATGGGTGACAACCATGAATCCGAGTTATAAATCGCTTGAACCTCTTGCTATTCAAAACTATGCTATTTGACCACTTTTACTAAGATTTCTTTATTGAGATGTATAGAGGATGAAAAAGTTAATTTAGATAGAGCATTTGCCCTCTTGTTCTAGGAACGCAGAATTTGCTCCATCTCTACGTTCTCAAACATCATTACCATTTTCCAAACTCTTGCCGGGTACTTCTTGATCAGATCTTCCTTAGCCTCACAGTTCCCTTTTACTTGATTGACTATGAGTTGAGAATCACCATGAATCTTTAAGGAAATCACTCCTACTTGCCAAACTAACTTCATTCCAAGCATTAATGCCTCATACCCTACTTCATTATTGGATGCTTTAAAGTCAAACCTTAAAGCATATATCAGCTCTTCTCCTGTTGGACTGATCAACAGTAGCCCTGCTTTACATCATTTCTTACTAGAGGACTCATCCATGAATAAAATTCATGCTGATCTAGTTTTATCCAAGCCATTTACTTCAATTTGAGATATAACTACTCCTTCAGTTATGAAATCGGCTAAAACTAGTGCTTTTATCGCTGTTCTTAACTTATAAGAGATATCATGCTTAGCTAATTCAATAGCCCATTTTGTCATCCTTCCTGATACCTTTGATTTTGTGAGTATTTGCTTAAGTGGTTGATCTGTTATGACTATTATACTGTGAGATTGAAAATAAGGTTTGAGTTTTTTAGTTGCATGAACAAGATCCAAGACAAGCTTATCTACGGATATGTATACCACATCTTGACTCCATGAAATGTTGTATAACATAATATACTGGTTTTTGAATACCTTGACTTTCTTGAACTAAGACAACATTGGTGGCTTCTTTGCACAAATATAAGTAGACGAGCAGGATTTCTCCCTGTTTTAGTGAGATAAGAGTGAGCAGGTCAACCAAATACCTTTTCAGCACTTCAAAGGCCTTCTGGCTGTCCTTAATCCATTCAAAATTGATACTTATTTTGAGTATTTTGAAGAAGGGAAGCTTTTTGGTATTCATAATTGATACCTAGATAGAGACTATTCAATGCTACCATCCTTCCCATGCACTTCTTTGACATTTTTTGAAAGAGTCATTTTGATGATAGCATTGAGTTTATTCGAATTAACTCATATTCCATCTTTGGATACCATGTATCCTAGGAATTTTCTAGACTTCACCGCAAATATACAGTTTTTTGGGATTAAATGCATCCTGCTATCATGCAAGATCTCAAAAACATTCCTTAAGTCAGGAATGAGCTGTTAAGTAGTTCAACTCTTTACGAATATATCGCCTACATAGACCTCCATGTTCTTGATGATCTGCTTTTGAAACAACTTGTTTACTAGCCTTTGTAGGTAGATCCAACATTTTTTAATCTAAACAGCTATAACAATATATACCTCCTTCTTTAATAAAAGAGGTCTTTTCCTTATCGCTTTTCTTCATTTCTATCTGGTGATAGCTCTTAAAAGTACTCAGAAAAATAATATCACATCCAATAATATAATCTACTAGCCTGTCCACCTGAGAAAGTGGGTAACAATTCTTTAGAAATGCCTTATCCAGATTGGTGAAGTCTACACACATTCTCTAGGATTTGTCTTCTTTTTTCACCAATACTGGATTAGCTAGCCAGTTCGGATAGCATACCTCAGTTATGATCCGAGATTCTAAAAGTTTTTCCACCTCCTAATTAATGATCTCATTTCTTTCCAAGGCAAAATTTTGCTTCTTCAACTTTACTGGTTTAGCACTTAGGTCTGCATTTGGTTTATGGACAACCAGCTCTACTAGTATTCCCTAAACAGCTCCTTCAACTATTCCTTCTCACGCTAGAGTAGAGAAAACCCAATTTTAATCACCTGAACTTGTATTTTCTCTTCCACTACAACAAAAATGGCTTTTCTTGACACATGTATAAGGACACTTGTTGGTTTGTATCATTATAGCACTTCTATCATGACATTTGTTATCAAATCAATAATATATACTTTAATTTTTTTTTATTTTATCTGATATAAAAATAATAATGTGTCTTTAGATTTCCTATCATGACACTTGAGAAAATGTGAGATACACCAAAAAAATTAAAACATAAAACGATGTCGTTTGATTTTGGCGGAAGATTCCTTTGCCAAAACACTTATAGTGAAATCTCAAAATTTCATTTTGCCGGCCAGCAAAATTTTGGCTCTTCTCATCTCTCTCGGCAAACTATCTCTCAAAGCTCTCTGCCAAAATTTTCCTTTCCCCACAAAGTTTTTTCTGCTGAATCTCTCCGCAATCAAACTACTTTTGCTTCCCTATTGAAGGTATGTAATTGCATGGTTACTTTTTGCCCTAAATTGTACAATTTTCTGATTTCCTGCTCCTGCTCTGTAAACCAACTGATGTGAAAATAATTAACTCCTGTAAGCTGCAATAAGATTCTGTGGTATGCTAGTTCAAGTTCGATACTGATTTTTCTTCTAAAAGTTGCTTCATTCTCAATCTTGTTTTCATGATTTTCTGTTTCGGCTGACAGGTAAGAACTATATATTAGTTGGCATGGTTCACAAGCCCAATTAATTATAATAGATGCAGAGCTAATCAAAGAATTACTAACCAACAGAGAAGGCGCTTACCAGAAAATGGATATGGAAGGCATTGCAAAGAAATTATCAAATTAATAGGTGAGCCGCTTATAACAAATGAGGGGAAAAAATGGGCAAAAGTACACAAACTGGCTAACCACTCATTCCTTGCAGAGAGCCTAAAGGTAAGCCTTCTTCTATGTTAATCACATCACGAGTCAAGAATAAGAAAGTTCGTTGTCCCATATATGAAAATGGGAAGTGAATTTGGCATATAATATTGCTCGAGTAATTCCCTATACATGATTTGCTTCTCATAAGAATAACCTTTTGCACAGAGCAAGGTACCAGAAATGATTGCTAGTGTCGAGGCGTTGCTGGAAAGCAAAGGTATCAGCTCTCGTCTTATGCCAAAAAAGCTCCTCTTGCCCCCTGCCCTGTACCCCGGCTTCTCCCACATAAGTGACCACTACCCTTTATACTGGATTTGTTGTCCATAACCTGTTCGATAAAATGTCAACCTTCTTTCCTTTGGTACTGATATTAATTTACTCAATAATATATAAACTAATAGAATTATTGTAATTAAGATGCTTTATCCTCTTTCATATCTGTGAGCGCATTTGATGTGTTTCTGTTGCTTTGACATATGCTTGTTTATTGCTGATCTCTTTCTTCAGTCTGTAATTAAGAAGAAGTATGGCCAAGATGCAACAAATGTTGGTGATGAGGGTGACATTGCTCTAATATCCAGGTTAGTTCATGGCATTTTGCTAATATGCTTCCTGTTCATTGTTCAATTCGGTTGTCATATGTTTTACAACTTTGTGACTTTGACATTTCAGGAGAACAAGGAAGGTCTTGAATTGCTTAAAACAGCTATTGCTAAAGCTGGTTACACTGGTAAAGTAAGTATTGGAATGGATGTTTATACTGGTTACACTGTTCTTGAATGCTATGGGTATATGTTTTGCTGGTGAAAATGGAGCAGATGTCAAAGGCGGATGTTTGTATGGAAGCAGGCTACATCCAAGCTTAGGGGTGTACAAGTTTTTACTTACACAGAGCTTGAGATTGCTACAAACAAATTTAGTGCAGCAAATGTGATAGGAAATGGAGGGTATGGGGTAGTGTATAGAGGGATTTTGAGTGATGGCACTGTGGCTGCAATTAAGATGTTGCACAGAGAAGGGAAACAATGAGGAACGTGCCTTTCGGTTAGAGGTTAGTGGACTTCATTTATTGCTAGTTTTCATATTATCCAATTTTTTAAGCTACATAAGCTTGTCAATTAAACTCATCTGTACACTCAATTGAAGATTTTTTTTTGTTTTTTGGTATTTTCCCCTCTTTGGCTAAATACATTGGGGAATAAAGGGAAGTGGTGAGTGAGAACGGAAGTGAGATATTTGCCTAAAAAATTAATGGTACTTCTGGCATTGGTCCAGCCATTGCTTTCTTGAACATCCTAATTGAACTTATTTGATGGGTGCTTGTCTGTGGTATGGTTTATTTCAACAAGTCTGTATTGAAATCAGTTTGAAGAGTTTGAAATTGCTGCAGGTTGTGATTGGGATGGATGTGGCTGCTTCTGAGTTTTATGGTAAAGACAAGACTTATGATCTAAACTTCAAAGAAGAGGTATTGCTTTTTCACATTTTCTCCCCAGATTGTTATGTCAAACGTTCGAATTCATTGCTAAGCCAAAGGATAAAATTACATCTAGATTCATAAATTCTAGTCTTCTAAAGGGGGGTAATTTCAATCATGACATCTATCTTTTTGGTCATTCTTCTTCTTTATTTAGTATGTTTGCTGCTTTAGTAGTATGTTTGGTGATAGCAACTAGAAATTTCAGTGCAATGATGGCAACTGGATCAGTGTGTTATTCCAAAACCTTTTGATATACAAGAAAATATAACTTGCGTTATCACCTTTGCTTTTGCCAGTTAAGTTTTGCAAACCTGCTTGGTACCAAAATTTGGCTATTCAGCAATCAACTTTATTTCGAATGAAATGAATCCTGTTTGGTATCGTTACTTTACATTAGAACGTAATTGCTAGGTGCTGATATCTTTAATTTATTTTTTTATTTCTGGTCTTTCTTTGCAGAATAATGATGGCTCACAAAAGATATCAGGTTATGACTGAAGGCTCTCATTTCATTGGAAAGTTTGGAAGCTACTGCAAGTTCTTTCTACTTGCTAGGGATGAGAATATTTTAGTTTGTGCACAAGAGAATCTTTTAAGTTTGTGCACATGAGAATCTTTCAAGTTTGTATTTGTTAGGGATTTGTTATGTTAGTACTTGTTACTGACTTTTAGTTCAATAAATTATATTTGAGTATTGACTTTTGCTTTAAGATTACTATATGCATTCTGTTCTTTGGGATAATTTTACAAGTCCTTTGGGTTTCTGATTGACGGAATGTATAGCAGGGAGCACTACCTGCAGGTTGCTTCTATATAAAAAAAAAAAAGAAAAAAAAACTCCTGGCAGTTAAAAGTGTCAGCA
Source organism: Coffea eugenioides (assembly GCF_003713205.1). NCBI lineage: Eukaryota > Viridiplantae > Streptophyta > Magnoliopsida > Gentianales > Rubiaceae > Coffea > Coffea eugenioides. The sequence goes on from NC_040035.1 coordinate 8,546,024, forward strand.
TAGCTCAGTTAAAAAAACTCCTACTTGTTACTGACTATAACTATCCTGACACTTTCGATTATCAAGAAAATGGAATTTTGTTGGCAGATGGGATGCTATAACAGCATAGTTTTCCTGACACTTTGAATGCTACGAGCCTATCCCCACATTGGAAGGGACGACACTCGTCCGAGATGTGAGGAAAGGTAAAGTGTCAGGTTAGATTATTTATACTGACACTTTTAAATGCCGTTAAAGGTCATTTTTGTTGTAGTGTTCTAATGAAAATTCTTTTACAATGTCCTCAGTTCTGAGTTGATTTGCTTTTTCCTTGGGTATAAAGGGATCCAAATTGGTTGCTTGAGCCACCAATTTTTCTTTCCCTTTGAGGATGGCTATATAACATGTCCTAACCACCTCAAGATCTCCATGAACCTCTGCTGTCCCACTGGAAGTCAGAAACTTCATGCTCAAATGTAAAGTTGAGGTATTGGCTTTTAAAGAGTTATGAGTAGATTAGCCAAGGAACATATTGTATGATGAAGGTCCTTTAGCAACCACGAAATTGACTGGAACAATTCGATATCTAGGGACTTTTCCATTAGTTACCATTAGAGTAATCATCTTTCAGGTTTTATAGGAGGGCTAAAATATCCTACCTATGGCCTCCTTACTAGAGTAAATTGCCTATCTTTTAACTTAAGGTTCTTGAAAGTTTTGTAATATGATACATCTACTATGCTTCCTGGATCTATAAACACTTATCTGAAATTATTAGTGATCACATCTAGATAATTGGCTCTTGATGGCTTGATGCCAATGAGACAAAATCCTCAGGTCCATTTATGATTTCTCATATATGTTCAATTCATTGGGTAGAATTATCCTCTTCTAGTAGAGTTTGGTTATTTTTTTGGGTTGAATGACTATTCTCACTAGTAGGTCCTCTAGCTATTGCATTGATGACTCGAACTAGATTTTGTGAATCAAGGTCAAGTGAACGATCTCGAGGTGATCTCGTTTGTCGTTTTCTCCTTTATCATTTTGATTGTTCGGACTATAATCTTTTCTTTCTCCCTAGGAAGCTTGGTTATTTTGAACGTACTCTTTCAAGTTTCTCATTTGATCAACTCCTCTATTTCTTTTTTTTAATCCTTGCATTTCTCAATGTCGTGACTGATATCCCTATGAAAAGTACAATAAAGGATTTTATTCCTTTATTTTTGGAACCAGACATCCTAGGAGACCTTCTTTCAATATCTTTTGCTTCCATTACTGCCAAGATTTGAGATCTTGGTATTGATAAGGGCGTGAAATTCTTTTCCTGAGATGGACTCTTCCTTTTAGAAAGTTGGTCAAAAATGTTCCTCTTGATCTGCCCAACTTTAAGGTCAATGGTTCCATTCTTTCTTCATCTGTCTTCAAAGTCTTTCTCAGATTCTTGTTTAAGACGAGTAGCCTTCTCGGCAGTTCCATCTACGTGAGCTCTATTCAATAGTTCTTCCAATGTCATAGGTGGTTTCTTGGCAAATTTATAATATAACTCATTACTTCTCAAGCCATTTATAAATGCTACCATCATCACCTTATCATCTTTATCTCAGGTTTGGAGACTCATTATTAAAATTAGTCATATAATTCCTAATAGATTTATCATGCCTTTGTTTTATCACCATTAATGTGCTGCATTCTTGTAGTAAACTTTGGAAGAGACGAATTGTGCTACAAATTGCCTAGCTAGTTCAAGGAAAGACTTGACTAATCTTAGTGGTAATAGTGGAACCAAAGCTGAGCCCTTTCCTTCAAGAACATAGGAAAGGTCTTGCAATGATTCTCATCTATAGTGCTTTGCAGTCATATATGAGTAAGAAACACAAACAGGTGATCCTCTAGATTTGTAGATGCATCATACATATCCATGAATTTTAAATCTTTTTGGTGGAGGATATTCTTCAATTTCCTTGACAAAGGGAGAAAACTATGTAAAGATCTGCATATTGATTTGGCTGCAGGATTAGATCGAGTTCATCCTGAATTGGATCCTTAGGCATATGGTATTCCAAATAACTTTTATTAACCGAGGATGAGAGCAGTGAGAGTAGTGCTTACTAGTTTTTGAGATAAAAATATGCTTCCTAAAAGGAGAATAAACCCATTTCCTCTTAGGGGGATGATCATCATCAGAGCTATTTTAGGACGACAAAGCTTGCCTTTCTATCATCTTTATCAGAGCTTTTGAATTTTACACCTCTTCTGCCTTATTTTTCCTTTCACCAGGCTGACAATATCATCAAATAAAGGGAAATTATTTGGTACAAAATTCATAATTTTCTCTTTCTTCTCCTCTAAAATCTAATAGTCATTGTTACCCTAAGTTTGCCCAGGGATGTCATGAGGTTCTTTGGGGTAACTTTAATTGGTATTGCCTATAGATTACTTGGAGGCTGTCTTTGTCATAAGGAAGTTATATTACTCCACTTCCCATAGAGAGCGCAAATTGTTGAAGCAGTATTTCCTTCCACTGAGTTGGACTAGACAGGTAAGAAGGGAGCTCAATCGCATAAAGGTAGAACTCTCTAAGAAACATACAAGGAAAGTACCAATTCATGAAGATCCTCGGGGTCAAGTCTCTAAGGTCACTCTGATTCTCAAGTCATTTTTTGACTTGAGGAGAAGAATATCCTCCTAATTAGGTGTTAGGTATCCCTATATATAGGTTTTCGTACAAGAGAGTGATAAGAGATTAAGACTAACAAGATAAAGAGACAAAGATTACCTCTTTTTGATTAGTTGAATAGACATTAGTTCATATGATGATTTTCTTAAGATTAGGATAGTTATTATCACTAACCAACTCAGATCACCCTTATTTTAGGAAGTCAAAAACTTATCCTACCCCTAAAGTCTTCAGTGTCTGAAATGGAAAAGTCAGACGTTGTTGTTTCTCTTCTTCTGATTCTACTATTTCATGTGGGAATAGCAATAGCTGCTGGAAGTCAAGATGGATCAGAAGCGTGAGGATATGTTCAAATCAGGCCAAGTATGTTTCTGATGTTTTACGTGCCCATTACATGTATTACTTGTCAATGTTGATATTGAGTTCTTGTGTATGTTTCAAAGGCTCACATGCTCTGGTGGTACTATAGAAGTCCAAACATGATTCAAGATCTCGAAAAGCCTTGGCCAATTATTCTTTGGCTGTAGATAGGGCTACAAATGAGCTAAATCGAGTCAAATGTTGATTTAATTTTAGCAAGTTCGAGGTTGAATTCGAGTTCGACGAGCTCTCAATGTAAAGGTCGAAGTCAAACTTGACCTCAAATTTGAACCAAGTCGAGCTCGATCTCGAGTTTAAAAAATAAAAAAAAATTATCTTTTTTTTAAAAGAATGAATAAAATAATAATTTTTCTTAATAAATAACAAAATATTATGGATATATACATGTAATTTTATTATGTAAATAATATATATATATAATTGAGTCAACTCACGAGTTAACAAGTTGATTATCTTTGTATTCAAGCTTGACTTAGTCAGTTCAAACTCGACTCAAGTTCAGTGTTGCCCGACCTCGAGTTGAATATTGATTCGAGTTACTCGTTGATAAGTGACTAATTTACGTAATAATTGTATGATATTTTATATTATTTTTAGTCACTTTGGTTATATTATTGGAAGAATATGAATCATTTTGGCTATAATTGGTGAATAAATGTTTTTAAGTGATTAAATGAGGTTTTTATCACTTTTTACCTGGATTTTGTGTATTTTGACAGTTTTGACACATTTTCGTATTTCGGCTATAACTTGAGTTACAATGATCGGATTGGGATGATTCTTGAACCCATTTGAAGATAAGAGATAGATCTACAACTTTGGTGAAGACATCTAAATCCAGTTTGAAGGTTTCCAGGTCAAAATGCCGAATTACAATAGCAAATTTCTACTAGTCGAAGCTGGAACAGGGCAATGAGCAGGCAAGGGTATTTCAGTCATATCTCAGCCTACACAGATCCAAATGAGGTGATTCTTGATGCATTAGAAAGATAACTCAAAAGGCTACAACTTTCGTGTTTTAGACATGAGCTGGTTCAGCCTCTAACATCAAGAAAAGATTGGTTGAAGTTGGGCCAAAAACAGAGCAAGTGATCCACACTCGGATCCACTATTCATCCGAACCCTCGGTTGTTTCTGGGTTAGTGGAACCGAGCTCGGATCCATACGGATCCGAGGTACTGTAGCAGCTCGGATCACTGGTCAGAAAAGGCTACTCTGTACGCGTAAAACTCAATTTCACCTCCACCAACTCACATTGGATGCTAGACATGTGAGAAACATTCCCAGCTGTAAAAGGGAGATGTAATCCTCATTTCTTGACCACCTTTCATCATTAAATAGCCAAATGCATTGCAAAAATAGGAGATTGGAGTTCATAGCAGAAAAATAAAGAGAGACATACGGGAGAAGCGGGAAGTTGCAGAAATGTAGCTCTTTCATCTCCCTAGTGTTAGTTTAGCTTAGTATAGAGTAGTGTAGCTTTTCCATTCTTGTTTATTATCTAGATTAGGATGAAGATGGAGGATGAAGAAGGCAAGGAAGAAAGCTCATGTGACAAGGGTTGTATTCCTTCCAAACTCTTTATCTTTTGTATTTGATTCCAAGTTTAGTTAATATACAAGTTCTGGATTTTGTGTTTAATATGTGTTTCTAAAGTTTATACCTTGGGTTTGGTTGAACTTTCTATAATTGTTAGTATTTATTATTTGGTTATTTGATTGCTATGATTTGAGCAAGTTATTTAGCACTTTGACTCTTTAAATCATGATTAATCTGGTACCATTAATTGTGACTATCTAAGGTGTTGTTTCTGCAATGAAAATTGAGATTTGACACTAGTTCAAGAAGTGCTAAACATAGGGAGTACACTCACGAAAGTAGAGGTGCATCTATGTGATTTTTAGTGATTCATTTCATGTAATTTCATTGAAGAAATGAACTTGTAGCTAATTTCATAACCATGAGAATAGGTATGGATTAGTTATAAGTATAATTGATTCACTACGAAAGTAGGATTTAAATGCATAAGGAAATTACACCATAATTAGCCTAGATGTAGTACTCAATGATCCAAATATAACACTTGCATGAGTAGTTAGGGATACCACAACCTAAGGAGCTTTCATTTGTTATTTTGTATAATTTCAGTAGGATAAATTTGTTATAATTCATTGATAGTCTAAATAATAGAGAAGCTTTAGTAATACCGGTAATTGTTCACTCTTCCCTGTGGGATCGACCCGATATATACCCTAAACTACTAGTTGATCTGTATACTTGCAGTGAACGGGTGTAATTCGGTATTTTTTAGCTTGCACGTATGTAAAATACCCATCACTCGTGATCAGTCATGAGTGGCTCTACTTGTATGCAGCCTTAGCTGCAAAGTAGACCTGTGAGTATCAGAATTCCCATAGGGTTCCCTCAAATTTCAATCTTGATTATTTTTATGATAAAACAATCTGTTTTTGTAGTGAAGGGAGCTTCAGGTGTGGGAATTGGTAACTTTGAGGAGATTGGGCCTCTAGATGTTTTCCTAAAGCGAGGAAATTCAACATGGTTGCAGAAAGTTGATCTCCTGTTTGTGTAGGTAATGGTTGGTACATTAATGTTAGTGAATTATCTCATTAATATGCAGCTTTTTCAAAAATCAATATGAGATTTTCCTGGAGGGTTTTTTTGTATTTTCTTACCTGATTTTGTTTTCTAGTAATTGTGCATAGAATTATCTAGTTGGGATGGTCATAGTTTTGTGGAAGACACGGAAGACACCACATTGTTTGTGAAAAGTGATTTTGAGGCAACAACTGACGAAACTACATTCTTGATCGAATTTTTCAAAGGGAATGAGATCCTTTAGAAGAGTCCTCTGTACATTATAGAAGAGTTTTATGGAGGCAAATTTGCTATTAAGGCTTTATCTGCTTTAAAGGCTATTAAAGCTAGAAAATTGAAGCTAAATCTTGGACTTAAAAATTGAATTTAGAGCCCTAAAATTGAATATGGAGTACCTTTTTTCTTAAATCCCAAAGTATTGAGCTATTACCTTTATAAATATAAGTTGCATTAAGGGATAGTTGGATCTCACTAGAAGATTCTTCAGTTTGTAGTCAGTATTTTTTTTCTTTACTTGTTCACTAGTGTCATGATTAGGGCAGCTGAATTGAGTCTTATATTGAAATGCAGTCTTCATGGGTCCTCTTATAAAAGATGTCTCGTTGCTTGACAGCAATGATTTGAAGAAATCAAACAGGTCTTCAATGTTTATGCTTTAAACTAGTAGTACATATTAGCATAATTCTCTAATCTAATCAAGCTCAAAGATTTTGGTTCTCTAATAAGTCTATAGTTAATGTAGGGTAGTTCTTCAAATTAAGAAGCAAATTGCAGCAGGTAAGTTTGCAGAGGCCACAGAAACATGGAAGGAATTGATAGCAGTCATTAGCCATTATAGTAATAATATGGTATGAATTCTTTTGACTTTTTTCCTAGCCTATCTAAACTTAAAGGTAATCACAATAAATTGGTAAATTTATGCTTGCCGATTTCATTTGTGTATAAATAGAGTATTTCTACAATTTCCTCTCAATTTTACATGAGGATGAGCCTTTATCATTATCAGCTGAATCCAAACTAAAACACAAAATTGCAGTAAGAAGGTACTCAGTATACCCTCAAAGATTGAGGTGCCCTTCCGAAGGTGATGGTAATTATGATAATGTTACCTAGATGAATGGTTATATTAGAAAGAAGTTAAGGACTATATCACTGAATGTCACGTGAGTTTTTCTCCTTAGAAAATTTTTTACTTCTCAGAGTTGGAGAAGTAATAATGGCTAGAACAGATGGGAATTTTCAACTTGTTGCTAGAGCCATCCAAGGTGATTTCATTAGGACATGGATTAGGGAGGCAAATATATCAGCTTTTGTGTTTTAGTTGAGAACGAAAAGTCGGGAAGTTTTCAGGAACTATATCAGTTTGTAATTTTGAATTATACCAAAAATGATTTTTTTTCCTCATTTGATCAGCATTCTTCAATCACATCTCAATTGAGATAAGACCAGCTTATCCAATTACATGCAGTAAATTCTCAAGCATTTGTTCAACTACTTTTTGCAGGTCGATGAACTTTGAGCAAATGGAGTAAATGTTAATATCTAAAATGGACAAGCACAATTCTGCAATGGTTTAAGAAATATAGAGCAGGAATGATGCTTTATTTTCCATGCTATCAATTTGACTTTCTTTAGTTTGATTAGAATGTTATTTATTGTTGCTGATAGCTTCATCTCATCTGTCCAACCAACGTATCCAATGCCCACATGGGTTGAAAAGCTCAAGTAGGAATTAATTAATCCCACAAGTAAATGAGAACCCAAATCCCTCTTTCTAAGAAAAACACTCTCTTATCAAAATCAGTAACTTTTTTCCTATTTCATTGGTGGGATGGGATCACATTTTTCTTGAACATGGATAGAACTCCTGCGTATTTTGAAGATGACAAAGAGTATAAAGGGTTTCACCAAATCATACAGAAATTTACATTTCTACTGGATTCTTAATGCTGGCCACTTTGTAGGTCAACTAACTATTGTCATATTTCTGCTGTATTTGTCTCTGTTGGTCTAAAATTACTATGACTCTTGCCTACTAGAGGCAAGGTTGAGAAGACAACACATCCAATAGTTTTAGTACGTCATAGCCAATCTCCTAATTTTGGAAGGCTAAAGTTTTGCACAATTTTATCATGAATGTAGAAGAAAATGTAAGGTTTGCTTGGCATCCATGCTTTTTGCTAGTTTATTTTGGACAAATTTTTTCCCCAACTTTAAGTTACACTTTTAAAAATAGGGTTATTATCACTTTAATGGAGTTTGTTAATTCAATTAAAAAGACATGTTTATCCCTTAAAATTATTATCATTTTCCCTTCATAAACTATAGCTTTATTATCAATTTACCCCCTAGAATTATTTTTTAGACAATTTATCCCACAATTAAACCAATTTAGTGAGTTAAAAAACTTTAGAAAAAAGTATCCTCCTCTTTAAATAATAAAAATAATAAAAAATTTAGAGTGGTTGTTCTCTTTTTTAGTATCAAGAGAAAAAGTCAAAGTATTAATCTCTTTCTTCTTGGTAATCTTATTAATACTAAAAAAATAGAAAGGTTGGGAAAAGAGAGAGAGAGAGAGAGAGAAAGAGCTCAATTCTTATTTTAAAAAAATACAAATAAGAAAGAATTCAATATTTTTATTTTTTTTAAAGTTACTTTACTTTTTTGTTTACTATCCAATTCTAATCCTAATCTCGGTGATGTTAAAGTAATACGATAATATTAGATTCTTTCTTATTTTTTTCTTTGCAAAATCTAATTTTTTCTGTCTCCTTTTCTCCTATCTCTTTTTCTTTTCTTAATATTAATAAGTATGAAAAAATCATTTTTTATGTTTTTGGAACTCTTAGAGTGAGAAAAAAAGGACAAATAATCATTCCAATTTTTTTTAATTATATATAGAAAGAATAGATACATTAATATTTTTTTGAACATACTATTGTGGCTAATAATGGAGTAAAATGCCTAGAAAATATTGTTAGGAAGTAAAGTGATTGTATCACTGTAATTTAAAGGGGTAAAATGATAATGATAATGTAGTAATGCTAATAAATAAAAGGGTATTTTTATCCAAAATTTGTTAACATGTTGAGTTGAACTACTTATGGGGGTGGAATGATTAAAAGATAATGTTAGAAGATAAATTGATAGTAGTGATATAGTTTAAAGGAGTAAAGTGATAATAATCCTTAAAAATACTCCAAAGTTTTTAAAATATACACCCAAAATACCCCAAAGCATACAAAAAAGTCTTTTCCTTCTTTCCTTTCTTCCCCCCACCTCAACCTGCTATCACCACCATCGACCACCTCAGCCTCTCCTTTTTTTTTAATTCTCTCATTCTCTCTCCCTCACCTCCTCCCCCTCACTTGTCCTCTCCTAGTCTCGGGAAGGGGGGAGGGGGATGGGGTCGGGGAGAGGAGGGAGAGAGAGTGGCAGGGGAAAGGGAGAGGGAAGGTGAGGGTGGCGGTTGCACTAGGGAGGGTAGGAGAAGGAGAGCGATGGCGGTGTGGGGAAGGAAGAAGAAAGAGAAACAAAAGGAAAAAAAAAAGAAAGAAAAGGAAAAGAAAAAAAAGAAAGTTTTTAATTTTTCAAACTCTCAAATATACAAAAGTTTTTTTACGAGTTCTACATTAAGTTATATGGTAAAATTTTATATAGACACCACAAAATACACCATCCAGGTGAACCCATTGTTTTTCTTGATCCTTCCCATTGAAATGGTTATTCTCATTTTTGTGCATCTAAATATATTTGTCATATTCAAAAAGTAAGAACATAATGTTTACTCTTTTTATGCTCCAAATCATTGTCTTTTTGTGGAAGACATGCATGTCGTTCCATTCAGATGTTCAATTCGAGAGCATAAACTTCGAAAAAGTTTAGCTAATTGTCTCTACCAAAAAGCAACAAAACACTAGCACGAAGTAATTGATGGGCTTGTATGGATGGAATTTATACAAGATAGCAAGATGTGTAACATGTGCATCCAATACAAGAATTAAATGAATTTAAGAGGTAATAAGACACCACATCACTACTACTGGATAGTCAAACTGGTTTTGCTTTACCACGCACTAACAGATGTCTGCCATTTACTGGTAAATTTACTAATCAAGAATGGAACATGAATTTTAAAGAAGAAAGAAAGCTATGGAAGTCAAAATTTCACGCACCATTTATTTATTGAAGTTATTGACAGATATCAGTAGTTTCGATCAAAGGAAATTAAGATCATATGCTGAACGAATTCTTGCAAAATTAATGTATGTTAGGTCTTGTCCTAGAAAATTGAACAAGAAGAACAAAAAGACTCTTGACAACCCAACAAAGGCAACTGCACAACAAATAAATCAAACAGAGAGATATCAAAATTTACGTGGTTCAATAGAATTGGCCTACATCCACGGGTGAAAGAGAAACATAATATTACTACAAACTAGAGAGTACAAAAGAGAGAAAGTACAAAATCATAGAAAATCATTCTAAAATCTAAAGGCACCTAAAACTAAAAACACAAAAGAGACTAAATAGCACAAAAAAGTTTAATGGTCCAAAGGTTCACTAACTTGCTCTTTTAGTTTGACGCATAAACAAAATCTCCCTCGACTTGGGGCATGAGACCCCAAAAAACTTCTCTTGAATGGAGCCTTGAAACTTGGATTGGTACACTTAATATATTTTAACTCATTAAGTCCATTGTATTTAGAACCACCAAGAGAGAGATTTCTTTGTAAATTTTTTGATAAGGGATACAAAGATAAACTCAACAAATCTCCACCTTGGCATGTATCCAACATCAACAAATGACAGACAAGTGGCAAATATGCTACACTTCCCCGCAAAAGTTCCAACAGAACCCAATGAGTCACAAAAATCCCAAAAGATCCCAACGTACCATCAAAAAATCAAAATACAAAAGACTCAACGGATTCCAACTGGCAAAACGCGCAAAAGATTCAATAGATCCCAAAGGGTTAAAAACATGAATATGATAATTTTGCTTTTCAAGTTCACTATGTAGGACGACTCCCAAATTGTCCTCTCTCGTGCTCAGGAAAGACCAATTTTTTTTTATCATAGAAGAAAAGTGGGAATATGATATGGTGACAATTGAGATGGCATCTAGTAGGGCTCGTGGTCAATTTGGTGGTGGAAGTGCATCACCAAACTCGAAAAGTTGTTTTCATTCTTGCTGAATAACTGAACATCAATCTTTCCAAGATTAGAAACTCAATTTCCTCACGTTTGCTACTACTGGAATTTTAATTTTCTTTGCATTTGTTGCTGCTGAAAATTGGGCTTCGCCAAACTTTAGTCGTTGGTGTTTGAATTCATTAGTGTAGCCTTGCACCTCAATTGTTTGTCAATTTGCCTCAACGAATTTTATGCCAAAATAGACATCAGCTCTACGTCCCTACTTGCTGGAGATGGCGGCCTGTGGGCCGTCTGACAAGCTTCCGGACAGTGGGACTTCAGTTTTGAGGTCCTTTGCATCAGTACTGGCAGATGGTACGAAACAAACTGATGCCTTAGCCTTGGGAGAGGTCTCAACCTTTAGAGGAGAGCCAGCCTTGCGCATCTCTCGCAGGGAAATAGAGCAGCTTTCTGTTCCATTTCAGAACTCTTTGGTGGGGCGCTTCTTGTTCAACAGACCACCCATGGAAGTTATTAGGAAATTCTTTCTTTCGCTGGGTTTACGAGGTGATTGTAAGGTTGGGCTCCTTGACCAGAAACATGTTTTGATCCGTCCGGTATTGGAGGAAGACTACACCTGTCTTTTTGCACGTAGAATCTGGTATGTTAGCAGCTCGCCAATGTCAATTTCCAAGTGGTCGCTAGAGTTCAAGGCAGACCAGGAATTATCGATAGCTCCAATTTGGGTTTGGTTCCCAGAGTTGCCAATTCCATTTTTTCAGCAGACCCAATTATTCAAGCTTGCGTCTACTTTGGGAAGGCCTCTTAAGATTGATGCATCAACTAGTGACATGCGTCGTCCTTCTGTAGCCAGAGTTTTGGTGGAGCTTAACTTTGCATCTAATCCTGTGCGGCGTATTTGGATAGGTGATGAGAACTTCGGGTTCTGGCAACCTGTTGAGATGGAAATGTGGCCATCTTACTATGGGTTTTGCAGTAGGTTTGGCCCTGCAGAGGAGCAATGCTTTCATAAAAATCCTTTATTGCGATCTGATCCGCCAATTCACAAAGTCCCTTCTAAAACACAGAAACATCGCCAAATCTATGTTCCAAAAGTAGTGAATGAGAAGGAGAAGGAGTTGGAGGTGACAACAGTCCAGAGCAAACCGGCCGCAGATGTCAACAAGGAACAAGGAATGTCTGCTGCTCATGCTCAGACAATTCCGGAGGCTGCCACTTTAGGGAATAATTCGCAGTTTGTTTTGGATAGTATTAATCCTAATGATTTTCAATCGAATATTGGGCAAAATCATAAGGGTAAGGAAAAGATGTCTGATGTTCAATCTTTGGTTTTACCAAACCTGCAAATGAATAAGCCGTTGGTTATACGGGAGCCTCAAGAGTCTGGTGTGGATTGAAATTTGAGTGGGGTTGTATCTCGGATAGGAAAAGCTGCAAAGTCTGTTATTGTCACAGATCGGGTTGTGGTGCCGGAGCATGGAACAGATGTTGGGCTACAGACTTCGACTTCGAATCCACTTGAGGATGGGGAATTCACTGATCCGGAGTCTGAGAATGACCATTCCATTCAACCAGCTAATGGCGCATTCACAGAGGCTGCATCGGAAGAGAAGGCGATGGAGGTTGGCGACTCCTCATAGCAAGGTAATGGAATTACGTCTGATGTGGCTAACGGTGCGCTCGCGAAGGTAGACCAACTTCATGACCCACGTGATATGGTGTCAGTTGGAGACACACCCCTTGTGGGTACAAGTACAAGTACAAGAACAGACACGAAATCCTCTATGCCTCAAAATCCATGGTTTAAAAATGTGCCACAATTTAAAGATGTGTTCGAAGAGCTTAAATGGAAGAAATTACATGGTAGGATCCCCCTCGTTGATAGGTTGCAATTTTATTGTTTATTTTATTATTAATTTTCCCTATTACCTGACTCGATGTGGATTAATTGTTGGATTCTACTCACTTTTAATATTTTGCATTTATTTCAGGGAGTAGAACGAAAATATGATTACAAGTGCCGATTTGACAGAAGAGGAATCCAAATAATAGAACTTATCCCAGGGGCATTTTTGGAAAAGGAAAACTTATCCCCATTTTGGTAATTACTGCAAAGGCAAGGATGAAGGCAGGGCTTCCTTTTTGCTGATGGGGGGCCGCCGCACAATAGTTAAGCATTAGAGAGGATTGCAATTAGATAGGAATAAATAGAAAATGGGAGCAGAGGGTTTTCTCTCCTTTACCTTTAGTTTATAGCTTTGACTTTTCTTTTGGTTCTTAGTAGCTTAGCTCTCGTATGTCAGAGGCAAATAAGAGCAATTGAATGATTCCTTGTAGTTTTTTTTCTTTTGACTTTTCCTTGTGGTCTGTGGTGGATTCCTCCTGCCGCATGATGGCCGCGACTATTGCTTCAGCTTTACATGGGTTTTTTGCAACGAATATGAACTAATTTCCTTACTCTAGCCAAGGAGCAACGGAGGCCTTGGTTCGCCTAAGAATTGTGAGATCGATTTAATTTAATCTTTTCCTTTTATTTATTGGTATTCGCATATTTCTTGATTGCTAAGCTTATGCTTATTTAATTAATTGATTGTCTTGGATCCGGATAATTAGTTAATTTGGTAATCTATTGTCAATTAGGGCATTTAAATCCGTAATTGTTTAATTGCCTTGAATTAGTGACAACTGGCACGATTGGATTCGTGTCAGGGGGATACGCGGGCTAATCTAAAATAACCCTGGTAGTGCGTTATTTGGTTAGAATAGGGCTCCTCTAATACGTAAGGCAATTGGGGAATTAAATCTTACGGACTTACCTAGGATTATTTCTCAATTAGAGCAGTGATTAATGGGCGTACCTTAATCACCGACACAGTAAAAAGGGGTTGACTGTCATCGCTTGTTTGGCAGTTATAACCTATTTATTAATAAATAATTGAAATTGCTTGTGCATCGATGATCAATTAGGTGAACCATTGCTGAAGTTATTTCTTGGTTAGATCCTTAATTATCACCCATTTGACTTTAGTAATTTGTTATTTAATTTTTAGTAGTTTCTTAGATTTTATTTGAATTTCTTTAATTGTCACCTTCTGCACAAAAACACCCCCTTTGTTACTGTGAATTTGAGAAGAAACAGTTACACCCAGTCCCTGTGGATTCGACCCTGCTTACCACTATCTATAGAAATTAACTTTAGTTGAGCAGGTTTTTATTATTGCACAGGCTGACAACCTGTCACTCGTATATCAAAAGCCTTTTCTTCATTCAAATACAACATGCAATGGTGACAAAATTGAAGAAGAAGAAGATGATTCACAACGCGATAAAGACAAAGACCAAGACCAGAAACTAGTTCACGAGCAATTTACCCAAGTGATTTCAAAGAAAGCGAGGAAGCAGCTTTCAAAAAAAGGTAAAACAATGCAAACACGTCAAGATGTTAAATCAAATTCCCATACTCACTCACAATCCCACAAATGTGGGGCACCATCATGTGGATGATTTCGTTCGATTCATCTGTTATGTATTTAGATTCGCAGATTTTTTCATTTGTGCGTATTATTGTTGATCCTTAGCTGTCCCTTTTACTTTAACAGAGGTCAGGTTTGGCCCCCCTCTAATTCGTTGTACTCTTTTCGGATATAAATAAATTAAGGGATGGATCTCTATTTAAAAAAAAAAAAATTCACTATGTAGGAAAGTTGTCTTAACATCAAGCTGTTCCAACTCCAAATCATATATGACAACTAAAGTAAGTAAAATACGAATATAGCTATGCTTAACAACAAACGAAAATACATAATTGAAATCAACAATTTGTACCCAACTGTAATCCTTTGCAATCAATTGTACTTTGTACATTGCATTTTCAACTACTGAAACACCTTCATTCTTCTTGAATACTCATTTGCATTCAACTTCTTATCTAAAGATAATTTTACAAGAACCCAAGTTCCATTTTGGTAGAGACTCAATTTCTTCATTTATTGCAATATATCACTAAGTAGAATCATCACAATAAACTAACATCTAAATAGGTAAAAGACTTGTAAACTCCATCATTCTGTTTTGTAATAGACAAAGCATATGCAATCAAATTTACATATCTTTGTGGTAGTCGAAGATCCCTCCTTGAACTATTTTTGGCTATTGAATATTGCTCCTCTTCTGGATTATTTTCATTAGTAGATTCAAGTGCATCTACTAGCATTTGTTGAATAGAAGAACTAGACTAAGAAAGAACAAAACTGCCAATTTCAATTTTCACCTATTTCTACATACTATCATCTGTACCACAAGAACTGGAAGACTCCTTGGAAGACAGTATAGAGAATATATCGGAAATAACATCTCTACTGATCATAAATTTTGGGAATTTCAGATGAAGAAAACATAATATATGCACTTTTACCCCAAAAGCATACCCAAGAAAAGTACTTTTTTTTGCCCAAACTTCAATTTTTCATTATTCACATGCATGTGTGTTGTACACCCAAAAGCTATTAAATTAGAGTAGTTAGCAGTAGTGCACAACCAAACTTCCTCAAGAGTTTGAAAATCAAGAGATGTAGAAGGAGCGCGATTGACAATATAACAAGCCATATAGATAGCCTCTGCCCAAAAATCCTTTATCAACTGTGCATTAAAGATCATACATCTATCTCTTTTCAAAAGCGTTCTATTTATGTGTTCTACCATACCATTTTATTGAGGTGTCATTCTAACAATGCGGTCTTGAATAATTCCTTCATTCTTGTATAATTCATCAAATTCACCTTCACAGAATTTCATGTCATTATCTATTTTAAGCCCTTAATGTGTTTATCTATCTGTTTCTCAATCAAAACTTCTATTGTTTGAAAGTTAGGCAAACATGATTCTTATGTTTAAGAAAATAAACTCAAATTTTCCTTAAATAATCATCAATGAAAGTCAATATATAGCTTGCACCACCCTTAGATGAAACACGAATTGAACCCTATAGATCTAAATAAATATAATCAAGACCTTTAGTCTTGTGAATTGTTGATGAATTGAAACTGACCTTTTTTTGTTTTTCGAAGACACAGTGTTCATAGAATTCCAATGACTCAATACTTTGTCCACAAAGAAGCCCCTTTTGTTTAGTATGTCCAAGTCTTTCTCACTTGCATTTCAAATGCATATGCCACAATTTGATGATGTCAAAATCAAATAAAGATGATAGTAGATCCTGTGATAATAGATCCTTGCAAAATATACAAATGACTAGACTTGCAAGTTTTTATAACAACAAAAACATCTCTAGAAACCTTCAAAATGCCATTTTCAGCTGTGTATTTGAATCCAAGGGCCTCCTAGATTCCTCAAGAGATGAAATTCTTTTCTAAATCAAGAACATGTCTAACATTAGTGAGTGTTCTCACAATACATCATGCATTTTAATTCAGACTGTACTCTTACGAATAATATCATAAATGGCATTATTGCCCATTAAAACAAATCCACCATTACCAGGCTCATAAGTAGAAAGCAAATCCCTATTGAGACACATGTGATAAGAACACCTTGAATCTAAAATTCTTTCTTTTTTAGACCTTGTTCTGTCATTAGTCACAAAGAAAATATTTCTATCACTCTCATTAGCTGCAACACAAGTTTCAGCAATGTCAATATATTCCTTACAATGTTTTCCCTTTTTCTTTAGTTTATTTTTCAATATAAAGCAATTAGCCATAATATGCCACATTTTGTTACAATAATTACACTCCAAATTTCTATGTCTGGATTTAGATCTAAATTTAGACCTACTACTATCAGATTCTTTTTTATCAATTCTGCCACTAAGGCCTTTTGCCTGACCCCCCATTAATTTTTCTAATGATATCTCTGTCTATCTACTCCTTAGTTTTTAATGCAGATTTAAGTTTTCAATATGAAATTGTTTCGTTTCCATAAACCATATTATTGTGAAAAACTTAAACGATTGGGGAAGGGAACACAACAATAATAGGATCTAATCTTCATTATCAATTTTCGAATAAATATTCTCCAAATCCATAATAATGATCTACCTTCAGTCATCTAAAATATATATAGACTTTGCCTTAGATAAACTTGATTCTCAACTATCTTCTTCGTATACAAAACTTTAATCTTGTCCCAAATGGCCTTAGTTGAAGTCTTAGCGGCTATCTCCCATAAAATCTCGTCATAGAGATTTAAAATAATACTTGATCTTGTCTTCTTATCCATTTTAGCAAAATTCGCATATGTCATATTCTTTAATTTTTTTCAACTTCCTGTATCACTAGATCAACTCCGTGTCGAACCAAGGTCGCCTCCATCTTAAGCTGCCACAATCCGAAGTTGACACTCCTGTATAATTTTTCGACTACCGTCTTTATTATTGTCATTGACACCACATAATCTAGAGAGAAATTTTGATACTAGTTCCTCAGGTCTAATCCCATGAAATTGACCAACAAAAATAATAGTACTCTTGGCAATCTAACAAAGAGAATAACATAGCAAATAAATCAAATAGAGAGATATCAAAATTTATGTGGCTCAGTCAAATTGACTTACATCCATGAGCGAAGGAGTAATATAATATTACTATGAGTAAGAGAGTACAAAAGAAAAAGTACAAAACCGTAAAAAATAATTCTAAGGTCCAAAGGTACCTAAAACTGAAAATACAAAAAAGACTAAAACTGAAAGTATAAAAGAGTCTAAATAGTATAATAGACTTAATGGTTCAAAGGCCCACTAATTTGTCCTTTTCATTTGATATTTAACCAAAATTTCTCTTAACATAGTACATTTAAACTCATTTAAATCCATTGTAATTAAAACCACTAAGAGAAGAGATCTCTTTATAATTAAAATTCTCAATATGGGATATAGAAACAAATTCAACAATATATATTTGCTGAATCTATGGCCCCGTTTGGTAAGTGAGTTTTTTAGGTATTTGTCTAAAACTTTACTGTAGAAGTTGTAAAAATAAAAAAATTTAAATGTGTAAATTTTTGGATATTTTGAAGTGTATAGTTTAAAAATTTTAAAAAGTTTTTTGAGATTACTTTAGTTAAAGTTGTTAAAAAACTTGTAGCAGACAAACTTGGCCAAAAACTTGCTTGCCAAACAAGGTATATTAAAATTTCTTCTATTTGTCCCACTATTTTATTTTCCCTTCTTGTTTTCTTTGTAGGTTCTTATTGACCAGCCGTGCGTAGCATTGAAGATGATAGGAAGCATCACAAATCACTTGCAGCTTTAGAGTAGACATTGGCTTTCCAATTTAACCCCACACGAGATAGACTCTGAAGAAATAAGGAGAAGAGATGACCTATAGATAGCCTGCTCAGGGAGGGGAAAAGAATAACAGAAAAGAAGTCCATTGATTGCCAAAGAAAAATATCACAAGAATGAGAATCATTTCAGAAGAAAAAGGAGATTAATCGGGACCTTGTTTTTCACATTATTGTGTCACAGTAGTTTTTTCAGTTTATGACGTGATTTTAATTTGCTTGTGCTGATAGAGATTAACTCTGAGGCGTTATATTTGACCAGCTGGTGAATGACATTGGGTTCGGTGCACAAATGCACATTAGGGGTATTAATACCTTTTCATTGTGGGGCAAAAAAAAAAAACATTTCATTAGGGTTGCAACTCAATAAAAATTAAAAAAGAAATGCACAGATGCTTCCTAGCGTTCCACGCAATTATATGCCTAAAATCATATGCTGAAACAAGTTCTATTTTTAAGATTTGGAGATTAACTTGCAGCAAAAAGTAGCCTCAATTTCTGTCTTAAGAGAAAAAACATAGAATTCTTTGAAATCCAAAATAACTGTAAAGCTTCTAAAATTCACCCAGAGAATGAATATTTGTACATAATTGAACACCACATATCTAATTTTAATCATAAACGGAAAGTATTTTGCCAAACTCAGACTCTTTGAAATATTTAGAGTCAACTAAACCATACTCCAAACTTTGGGAGTTATGATGTAAAGTCAGAACGTTGACTAACATCAATTCAATTTCATTGTAAGCCATTGTTAGATTTCTGTCGATTATCGTATTTTACCTAAAATTAAAGATTTTAAGAATCATATTTATTACCCTCGAAAGATTATAAACGAGTTTTGCTTATAAGGCAAACGTTGCAAACTACAATTGCATTTTTCCCTTCTCCAAAAAGGAAAAATGAAAAAAAAATCCCCCCAGTCAGTCCAGGTGAATAATCTAGGTGTTTTCTCTTGCATTCAACTACTCTAAATTCTAATTCACGCTTACTGCTAATCCTCAATTCATGTCAGTTGAAGACCCATCGCAATATTTTGACTGAACCATAATTTTCTTATAATTCCTCGAGTTTTAGCAATGAGTTCTAAAATTTGAACTAACCTTGTTTAACATGAAGAGACATTTCACATAATCATCTGTTGCTTTTGACTTTGAAACTAAATGATAAAAATTAACCAATTGAATAATTTGTTAGAAGCACAGTACAATTTTATTTTAAAAATTGTCGTAGATTATCAATTCAACTTGTCCTGTTCTCCAACTTCTAAAATGCCTATTTTTTTTATACAAGGAAAATAAATAGGCTTTTTTTGTTCTAAAAAGCCTATTTATGAAACGGGTATAAAAAATTTGAAGCAATTTGTAATAAGTATATGAAACGGTGACTCAATAACGCTTATCTGATTTATTTCATTTAATAACAATAATTTTCTGGTTTATTTGAATTGTGAACCTCCCCACTGTCCTCAAAAAAATATTGACTAACAATACGATATGAAACAATTTACCTGGGTCCGAGATGGACTAGAGTCCTAAACAAGTTTAAAATGCTTCAAGCTTTTTACATTTTAGAAGGATACAAAAGATTTATTTTACAAAGACTTGCCAGAGTAAAGAAGAAGTGGGGAACAAGCACACTTGGAGAGCGCAATACAACAGAGAGTTGTATGCTGCGTTCGGGAAGGATGAATTACTCCCGAAAAGGAATCTATTAATTCGTTATTATCACTTTACTCCTATAATAACGTCTTGTTTAACTATCATTATTCCCTTTATTATTATTTTCTAGTTATTTTACTCTCAAGACTAATGTCAAATGTAATAAAGTTTATTGACTCAAGTGAAAGATATGTTTAGCTTTATGATTATCAATTTACTCTGTTAAACTATAACATTATTATCAATTTACCCCATAATATTATTTTTAGATACTTTACCCTATCATTAACTAACTCAGCAAGTTAAACAAATTTAGATGAAAGTGTGTTCGTTACTTGCATAGTTAAAAAATAAAGGAAAAAATATAGAAAAGCCCCTTGAGGTTAATTGACCATAAACTTTAGTACCTCGTGATTTAAACTAATTTAAAATAGCTACAAAAATTGTTTGAATTAACGGGTTTGAAATACATGCGTTTTTTTTTTTTGCAAGTATTTGTAGTGGAAACAAACAAAATTTCAGTTGATATATCTATTATACCCTTAGAGTTATAATACAGAAAAGTTTCATGTGGTTAAGCAAACCTACACAAAAAGTCCCTTGTAGTTTCAAATCATGTAATCTAGTACCTCATGGTTTGAACTAATATAAAAATCAACAAAAATAATTTAAATTAACAAGTTTGAGGTTGCTTGATGTGAAAAATAATTTTTTTAAATCAAATTTTTAGCTAATGTAGAACTTTCAAAAACAACCCAAAACTCCCAAATACAACTCACCTTATTTCTATACATAAAATAAATAAATAAAAATTCCTAAATAAAGCTCACCTTATTTCTATACACAAATTAAATAAATAAAAACTTTCAAATACAACTTACCTTATTCCTATGCACAAAATAAATAAATAAATAAAAATAACATGTAACCATATGGGCTTTTTCATTGGCTTAATCATAGAGGATTTTTCCATGAGTTTGCCTAATAGGATGATTGCTAGAAGGTCTTTTATTACTTATATATATTAGGATAATTGTATCATTTCACCTGTCTTTGTTAGTTTTGATGATTTCCATTACTATTTCAAATTAGTTCAAACATGTTGAGCCGAAATGTACGATTTGAAACCAAAAAGGGCTTTATTGTAAGTTAGCTTAACCACCGGGGACTTTCTTGTATTTTATCCACAAATAAAATTTTGGAAAGGTTTTTCTCCTCTTTTTCATCCTTTTTAATATCAAGAGAAAAAGTCAAAACTGTTCTTCTCCCTTTTATTTTTTTGAATCTTTTTAATATTTAGAGAGAGAGAGAGAGAGGTAAGGGAGAGAGAACTAAATTCTTAAAAAAAATATTGAAACATAAGAAAGTATCCAATGTCCTCATTGTTTTAAAATCATTCCTTACTCCTCCAGTGACAAACTTAAAGTAATCATAATATTGGATTCTTTCTTATTTTCTTACTTTTTAAAATTGAGTTTTCTATCTCCCTCTCCTTCTATTTTTATTTTCTTGATGTTAATAAGAGTGAAAAAAAAAAGAAGGGAAAAACTGTTTTTCTTTTATTTTCTTTGTACATTTAGAGTGGAAAAAAGAGAGGAGAATAGCCGTTTCAATCTTTTATTATTTTTACTTATATATGAGAGAAGGGTATTTCCTTCACAAAAATTTCAACGCGCTAAGTTTAACTGTGTAATAAAATGCATAATGCCTGGGAATAAATCGGCTTAGGGGTGAAGATAAACTAATGAAAAAATAACATTGGGGGTAAAGTGAAAATAGTACTATAGTTAAGGGGATAAAGTAATAATAATTCAGATAAATGATTAAAGTTTTTGGTAGAAGTGGACCGGAAGTAGACAACAATTTCCCATGTAAGGCGGTAGCTTCTAATTCATTACTCCAATAATTTGTCTCCACGGATAAATTTTGGTTTTCGTTTAATATTTAAAAGTCACCTTTATATGATTTGCTATAAGTAATAAAACTTGAGTGTACAAGATGGTGAACAATTAAGGTGGGATTTAAAATGGGCTTCTTTGTACTTAAAATATAGGCTGAATTGCAAAGTGCACCCTTCAACTATTACTGGTTTATACATTGCACCCCTAACTATGAATTGTAGCAATATACTACCTTTATCTTTGAATTTTTAGCACATTACTCAATTATCATTAATTTGGTGGGATACAGGTTAGTGAAAAGACTTCAACAACCTTGCAAAATATACGGTGCCAAATTTGATCTTTTACTACTCCTACAATTGCGGCACAATCATATTTACAACTAATTAATGGCAACAAGCAATTTTAGAAGTTCACATGCAAGGATTTTATTTTCTCTTCTTATCTACTATTTTTCCATTTTTTTCACAGCAAAAGCAAGGAAAAATCTCTTCACCTATGCTTTTGTCTTGGTAATTAGAATGTTTAATCTCTTATTTACTAATACAAAATTAGTTTCCATCAAATTCCACTTCAGATTCCCTATCAGCAATATAGATCAAAACTAATTATCACCAAACTCATAACCACAGCAAACACATGGCAAACCAACCAAATTAGAAAAACCAAAACAAGCCACCAAGATAAACCCATCATTAATGAAACCAAAACCATAGACCTAAAAACAACTCGTACCCTAATTCATTTGGATGGAGGAATTGAGATAATAGATAGGCGTTATCTTTGAGATTAGGATAGAAAGACGAAGGTTAGTGGGGTTTTAGAGGAAGTGCAATTGATTCATACGTTTTACAAGAGTGGAAAGGAGAATTCGAGACCTGCTTGAGAACAAAGAATCAGAGGGGTGAGGGAGTTTAAAAAATGGATAAGGGATTTGTTTGAGGACAAATAATCAGTGAAGAAAAGGAAATGGAAATGGATTGGGGTTGTTCCAGAGATTGGAGAGTGGAGTGTATCTCATATGGTGAGGCAAAAGAATGTGAGCATAGGAAATGGTCACCATAGGGATATTGGTTACTCAGAATGGGGCAAAATAGTCATCAAAGTTTTTTCTTGACTGATTTATAATCGATTGAGGTAAGGTGCTAAAAATAAATAGATAAAGGTATTATAGTGCTACAATTCATAGTTTAAGATGCAACCTACAATCCAAAGATAGTTTGAGGGTGCATTTTGTTATTAACCCTAAAATATATGGAACTGGGCAAAGAATTGGGTTGGATGGCAAGATAGCACAAAATAAGAGGTGTATCTGGTGCTATTTTGTATAAAAAAAAGATTTAAATTTATGATGCTAAATATGTATCTGTAACGCTAAAATATGCAATTAATGGACATTGATAATGTTAGAATTTTGTAATAGGCTCATTCTCTCTTTTTGGTTGATTATCCTGTGCCCTTTGGGGCAAAAAATAGGAAGCGTCAAATTAAAATAACATAAAAAGCAAGTATAGTCAAGATATGGAATTGGTCGATGAAATGGCTGGTGTCATCTTGATATGATTTGTTTATCATATATACACGCTTTCTCAATCTGACAAGCTAAGATACACCATTTCACTAACAAATAAGAAGAAAATTTAATCCCCTTGATATATGTGTGTGTATATATATATATCAAGTCAGCTGCTTAGAAGATCTTAGTGATTATTTTATAGACATATAATTGCATTTATTTTTTCTTAAAAAGTAGTATTCAATAATGTCGTGTATTTGCAACATATGTGAAGAACTTGATTTTCGACGAATGGCAATAACTTTGGTCATGCGGCGTAGCCAAGAACTCGTTTTGATTGAATTTTTTAGGAGTTTTTGGAAATTTTTTTACAAAAATAATTATACTATAATATTTTTTGAATATATGGTATATCAGTTAAAAAATAGTTGAAAAATGTGTCCAGAGAGTATTTAAATAAAGGTAAGATATTTAGACTAAGATTCAAGCGCCAATTTTCTTACATATTCTTCCAGTTCTGTTTCTTTTAACTTAGGAATGGAATAAATACCCAAATAATTAAAGTATTGGGTAAAAAACAAAAAGTCTCTTGTGGTAAATCTAATATACAGAAAACCCCCTATAGTTTCAAAATGTATAAAACGATACCTTACGCTTTGAATTAAATTGTAAAGGTGACAGAATCCGTTAAAATTAACGAAAATGACTTATTGGAACCTAAAAATTTTTTTTTATGCCTAATTTTTAACAAATATACCTACTCTACCCTTAGCCCCCAATTATCTCTCTCCAAAGAATGAAACAAATGATTTTGTTGAGCTATCCTTTGCTTAGTTATATCAGGGCATTTTTATCATTTCATCTATCCCCGTTAAGTTTAACAGATTCCATCATCTTTACAATTTAGTTCAAAATATGAGGTATCGTTTTGTACGTTTTGAAACTATCTGGAGTTTTTCTGTATATTAGATTTATCACAGGGGATTTTTTTTATTTTTTATTTGTTGCATCGATGAAATGTTATTTGCACTCTATATTTTGTTTTTTGCATTCCTACCATTTGTTTTATCATAAGTCTAATAAATGAAAATTATATGATTAAAATAATAGTGGGAGTGTAATTAACAAAAATTAAAGTGTGAATAACATTTCTCCAAGTTTTTTGTTTAAAAATAAATATTGAAAAGACTTGTATTTTCCAAAACAATTTTGATTCCAAAAATCCAAAATTATACAAATGGTGCCCAAACAAAAATTCCAAAACTATTAATTGCCTAGTACCTTTCTTCTTCTTTTTTTTTTTTAATCAGATGGCGAAGGTCGAATAAGATCTAGAGAAACATAGAGATACTACGCACCCTTATCAATTTAGAAGAAATCATATATAATGACACGTTGACGAAAGGAAAAGTTTGAATGGTTGACCTTCCGTCGCACCAAAATTTAAAAGTCTTTGGGGAGTGGTTTTGGGTCGTTGGTTAATTGCCTGGTACTTTTCGCTTCATAAAAGTACACATAATGCTAAAAAGCTGCTATTACTTTCCAAAATAATTTCTACATAGAAAGCAGGACCGTAGACTTCACACTGCAGCTTCTCTCCGACTGTACCTCTCAACTTTCCATAACTTTGTCTTCAAGAAAACGCCGAAAAAAATGAAAATGAAAACTTTCCAAATTTCTTAGTATTAACTAATCAGCGTAACGGTAGCATATATATATATATATATTCTCAGGGCCCAGACATCAGTCTAAATTAGTCCCAAGCTCTTTAGTTCTCAAATCATCAGGTAGTATTAAAACTCCGGATTTTCTTCAATTTTTGCAAGAATGGCAATTTTGAGTTCTCAGAAGAGAGAAGAGATGAGAAGAAATGAAAGTTTTCGCCGACGCCCTCGAAAGAGCAGCAAGCCCTGTAGAGCTAGTACCAATTCTGTTGCAGATCAGTTTCGTTTTTGGCCCTTTTTGGTTGAAAAAACCGAAGCACCAACCCAGAAATCTTGTGTAAATAAGGGCAAGAAAATGATCGGATTAGCACTGCCTAATCTTGATCAAGAACTGCCCTCCAAGAAATCTTGTGGAAAGCTACGTGCTGAAGCTAAAACTAGCCAAGAAAGCCGAAAAATCGAGATCATTTTCAAGAAAAAATTAGTGAAAGCCAAAGCTCAAGTTTTTCCACCTCCATCGGCACAACTTCCAACTGACTTCAAGAATTACATGAGCAGGAAACTGGGGGCGACGGGGGACCCTGTTTTGGTGATTGAGAAGAGTTTGTTTCCATCAGATGTTTCAGCCAAGCTTCACAGATTGTCGATACCAGTCAAGCAAGTTGCCAATCACGAGTTCTTGACAGAAGAAGAGAGGAAAAGATTCAACAATGGGAACAAACAAGAAAAAATTGATGCCATTCTGGTTGAGCCATCACTTTCTGAATCGAAAATCAGGTTCAAGAAATGGTACATCCATGATTCTGGAATGTATATTTTGACTAGTGGTTGGAATGATGTTGTGGAGAGGAATGGATTGAAACAAGGAACATTAGTGCAGCTATGGTCATTCCGGAAAGAATCCCAATTGTACTTTGCTCTGATTAGGCTCTAATTACACGGTTAAAACTTTTGTGTAATTAATTGCAAGCTAATCAATTAAATGAAGTTCTGAAGTTGATTTTCTTTTGTCGTTTTGGAAGTTGGAACTTGGAAGGGTGGAAACTATTACATAGCTATAAATTATATCTTAATTTGCTCAAAAAAGATTATTAATAATTTAATTTAATTTTAATTTGTACTTGTTTATAGGGATAATTTCAGTAACCTCCCTTGAGGTTTTTGACAATTTCACTCGGCTCCCCTAGGTTTAAGAAATCACACTTACCTCTCTTGATATAGTAAAATACCTATAATGCCCTTCACTCAATAGGCAATTTTAAATTTAAAATAATAAATTTAAAAATCTAAAAAAAAATCTATTTTGCCGTCTCTTGTCTATTTTCTAGTTTATATAACATCTTTTTATTATTTTCAATTTTGTGGATATTAGCAAATTGAAATTACAAAATCTACAAGGGGACCAGATTATGTGTCAAATTAGAAGGAAATGAAGAGACTCACAATGATAGAGAAATAAATAATGAAATTGATGATTGAAATAGGAAAAATAACTAAAGATGTGGAATTTGTCATATTTTGTTTGTTGTTAAGAAAATTTTTTATAAAATATCAATAATTACATAATGCTTTCTTCCATTGGATTAGAAATTTTTTATTATGATTTTATTGTGAAGGTAGAATTTATAATATTTTGTTTGTTGTTAAGAAAACCTTTTATAAAATGTCAATAATTACATAATGTTTTTTTTCATTGGATTAGAAATTTTTTATTATGATTTTATTGTGGAGGTAGAATTTTTGCTCTATTTTTGAGATATGAATATTTTTAAGGCTATTGGGGATTTATAATGGTGATTCTAGATCAAATTAGTTTGTATTTGAGTATTGATATTTAATTTGGGGGTATAACATTAGTTGTCAATAGGATTTTGTGTGTGTATGTGTATTTTGTGGTAAGTATAGATACTGTGTATGTAATTTGGGATCTTTTGGATAGCTATTTGATTTTAGAACTTATATTTGGATGGTTCATAGGGATTTAACTTATTAATATATGTAAAGTGTGAAAGAAAATGATTGAATATATTATATTTTTCTTTCTTAGTTTTGTACAAAAGGACAATTTAGGAATTTTGAAAGAAAATCTAAATTCTTGGACCTGTATTATTATTAAACAGTAAAAGTAGGGGAGGTATATATAATTTTTAAAACCAGAGGACAGCTCTTTGTAATTGTGAGAAACCTCAAGGGAGGTTTGTGAAATTATCCCTTGTTTATATGCTATAGCTGTAGTGGAATGATCAATTCTCGCTGTCAAGCCAACCCAATGGTGGGATTGTGGGGTTCTGCTTTTACTGTTTTTCTTTTTACTTATTTAATTTAAACTTGGGGAGCAAGATTTAGACCTTGCACTGACTAGCCGCGTTGACCAAGAAGGTCTGAATCTTTTGCAGGGTTAAGAAATGCAAGATGACTTATTATAATGGGTCTCGGAGTTTACTTGTATTACATTGTAGCCCCTCAATAGTGTATGTTGAAAAAACACATGATTTATTTTGAGTGCTTTCTTGTATACTAAATTGTAAAATTTTTGCCCTGTTATTTTTACTTTCACGGAATGCATGTTTTTGTGCTAAGATTACATTGAACAGGTGCAAAAAAAAAAAAAAGGTATAATTGATGTGATCAAAAAGATTTGAGTAATGTGCAAATTGGATAAATGTTGGAGGTAAATTTTCAATATTAACTGTAAAAGAAATCAATAAATTGGTTGGATAGACTAGTAATGACTTTAATTTCATAAAGGGCCCGTTTGGCAAGTGAGTTTTTTGGATGCTTATCTAAAATTTTACTGTATCTTTCTGTAGATGTTGTAGAAAAAAATTTTGAAGTGTATAAATCTTTGGATATTTTGAAGTGTATAGTTTAAAAATTTTGAAAAGTTTTTTGAGATTACTCTAGCTAAAATTATTAAAAAAACTTATAGCAGACAAACTTGGCAAAAAACTTGCTTGCTAAACAAGGAAGGCTAGCTAAATTTTTTTTATAAAAGTAATATTAATATGACTTTAATTTAATAAAGGCTGGCTAAATTTTTTTTTTGGTAAAAGTATTATTAATTTGATAAAGTCTATAAATGCAAGGGTGTAATAACTATGATTTTAGGTCTTTGCATGGCATGTGAAGTAGAAAGCCAAGTAGTAAAATTTGATTATCTCATATTGTTGAATGTTACATTGATGCCCACATTGCACCTTGCCCAAAGATTAAATTATCACCCAGGATAAGATCCATGCGGTAGTTTAATTGGAAGATATTTTGGAGTTTGAGGGTACAATCTTTGTTAATTTTTCTAATATATTATATCTCATTTAGTTTTAGATATGTTGGAATCTATTGTAAGTTTGATGTAATTTATGCCATTAGGTATAAAGCGCATAAAATTGGGTGCTCTAACTGGTTTGAATTTTGTAGTTTAATAAAAAAAAAAATAGCTTTTATAGGTTAATTGATTAGCACGTGAGTTATTAGTCCTTAATCTTGCTGTTTAAAATTAGGTGCTACTTTATTTTTTGCTTTTTAAATTTAATTTAACAGACATATAACTGTACGTGACTCAATTTTATCAATAATTAAACAAACTCTTCAGATATCTTAAATTTGCTTTGAATTAGATACAACAGGGACTAGATTTGTTTTTACCAAAATATCAAGGACTAAAATTGCACAAGTACTAAATATTGGTTGCCAAAACTACATTTTTCCCCAAATCCTAGTACTTGTAATAAACAATAAACTCCTATTATTTAGCGGCCACTCACGTCCAGCACTAAAACAAATTTTATATTTTTACTATTATAATCTAAAGAGATTCAGGGCTTTCAATTTTAAATTTGCTTATGGAATTTATTAAAAAAAAAAAAAAGAGCATAATCCTCAATGATCGGAAACCATTTTTATCAATAAAAAAAATCCCAGCAACCAAAAAAGGAAACTTTCCTAAACATTACTTCCGCAAACTAACACAACGGTAATATGACCTTCCCGAATCCGAATAGAATTCAGGATTAAGAGGTTTCCGGGTTTCAGTTTTAAATTTGCTCTTGGAGAAAATGGAATGAAAAATGGTTACATTTTCTAAATATAGTTCTCAAAATATTAATACGGGCAACAAATTACCTTTAGGCATTGAACATCAAGTACTATTACTAAAATCCCAGAATCCCAGAACCAGAAAGCAAAAAAGGAAACTTCCAAAACTATTACTCCCACAAACTAACATAACGGTAATATGCCCCACCTGAGTCCTAATAGGATTCAGATACCAACTTAAACTATCCAACACAAATAGCTGTATAAATTCTGAATCCTCACATTGCCGCAGAATTTCTTCGTAGGAATCCTTAAACCTAGTTTCTTTTCAACATCAGCAGCAGTTGTTCTTGAGAAGAAGACTAGAGACAGAGATTTCTGATCACTGGGCTTCATCATTCCAGTTCCGTTTTAGGTTTTCTTCAATTATTTCTTTTCATTGTTAGTTTTAAGTAATCATTAATAGGAAGAAATCGTAGTTCTAGCATCTAAGTTGGTGGAAGGGAAGATCAAGAATGGCGGTTCTGAATTTCCGCCGACGCCCTAGAAAGAGCAAGTATCCTCAAAGATCAAAGTTCGATTCTGCTCAAGATGAGGAGATACTTTGCCCCGTGATTGAAAAAACAGTACCTTTCAAGAAATCCATTGTGAATAAGGGTAAAAAGGAAGTTCTTTTGGCAAGAACTACTAGAATCAGTTCCCAGAATCACAATAATATACGCAGAACCAGGAAAGGTTCCGCTGATGATCTTTCGGGATTTCGCACATTGACTGAAAAAACAGGGAAAAATTGGGAGAATAGAGGTAAAAGAACGGTTCAATTGGCAAGAGATACCAAAATCAGTTTGCCCATTCTTGATGATCATCAGCTTCTTGACCAAGAACCATTCTTGAACGAAAAATCAGCGGCCACACAGGAATCTACCGGGCAAAGCAAGATGAAGATTACTTTTAAGAAGAAACTAGTTGTAATGATCGATATTCCTGATCGAGTGACGAAGCAGAAAACAGGCGATATTTGTTCTCTTCCGTCAGAACAGAACCGGCGGGAACAACTTCCACTGGAGTTGAAGAAGTGCATAGAGGAACTGGGGGCAACAGGGGACCCTGTTTTGGTGATTGAAAAGAAATTGTCTTCTTCAGACGTGAACACTGGGCTTCAAAGATTGTCGATTCCGGTAAAACAGGTTCTGAATCACGGGTTCTTGACAGAAGAAGAGAGGAGGAGATTCAACATTGATAACAAACAGCAAGAAATTAACGCCCTCTTAATTGAGCCATCACTTGCTCAATCAGGAATCAAGTTCAAAAAGTGGTATATGGGGAACTCTGAAGTGTACGTGTTGGTGAGTGGCTGGAATGAGGTTGTGAAGAGGAATGGATTGAAACCAGAAACACCAGTGCAGCTATGGTCATTCAAGAAGGATTCACAATTGTACTTTGTTTTGGTGCGGTTGTAGTGGGGCTGCTCTGCATAGCGATGCTTAATTTGTAAATTACATTCTTGAATTTTGACGTAATTAACTGCAGTTTAATCATGTTAATGTAGGATGAAAATTATTTTCTTTGGCTGTCTCGAAAGTGATGGATATATATAGATAGATAGCTAAATCTAGATCGATCATTCATATATGTTTGTACTTATAGAAGATTAGTAATATTTCATGTGTTCTTTGTCCGTGTATATATTTTCCATAATATAGTTTTCTAAGGTACTAAATTTCTAAGATGTAATTTCTTTTAATGGTTTCTAAGTACTACAGTGATGTCTTCGTGTATTCCTTTTGCTTATGTGGATGTTTCGTTTGATGTCATTTGAGTTAAAATTTTTCAATTTTTTATTAATTAATTGTTCTCCTTCATCTGATTTCATGATTATATTTTCAGTTTTAGTCGATTTTTTTCATTTTTTTTGGGTGTTCAATTTTCTTTTTCCGAATTTTTTGGGTGTTAATGTTTGATAGTGCTATTTCAGTTAGGTGTTAATGATTAATAGTGCTATTCGCAGCTAATTCATAGCTAAGCAGCTACTGCTTACTAAATCATCAAGAGGCTTCAGAGCCAGTATTCTATACAAGAACTAGGAAGATTTAACTCTGCACGTTTGATGTCATCTTATGATATTTTCTTGAGAATAAAATGAAAAACTAGAAAGGAAAGAGGAAAATCCAAAATTAAAAGAATTGAAAGACTAAAAAAAATTGTATTTTAGGAAAGTGATTTGAATATTTTTTTAATCATTTAAGGAGAAGATAGATCTCTGCAATTTCTCTTTTTTAATTTCAATCATTAAGGTGAAGATTTTTGTGGGAAAGAGGAAGAATTAAATAAAGAAGAAAGAGAAAAAGAAATAAAAGAAAGAAAAATAAGGTAAATAAAAAGTCAAAATAATGCAAGGGTAATTTTGTCCTAAAGGGGGTTAAGTGAGCAAAATTAAAGGTTAGAGGGTAAACTGAGAAATGAGGTATTCTTTAAGGGGATAAAATGTGATTAACCCTATTATGAAATGCAAAGACATAAAGAAACAAGCATTTTCACTTAATTACTTGGGCCAAACTTGGACTTTAGGTGCTTCCAATTTTTCCTTCTATTTTTTTCCCTATCTCTCGGTCCGGTACAAAAGCCCAGCTTCTCTTAGCATAATACGTTAATTGCATGTTACTTCCAAGACAAAACATGCAACAACAGCATTTTTGCACTATACAATTGTCCTTTTTTAATCTTTCCAGCTTTTCTACAAAGTAGAGACCTATAAATGAGAAAGGACAAGAGAAAAAAGACATACCAAGGTGTTGGAACAGATGATGCAGAATCCAACTCAGCAACCCCGTCTTTCCACTTCTTCAGCAGCCAAACAGAGTATACGATCATTGCAACTAGTGTTGTTCCTCTCAGATTTAGCCGTCCCTTTCTTCATTTTTTTTTCAATTTCCCTTTCGCCCTTTTTCCCCTCCTTCACAGCCAGATTGAAGACCCCCTCGCCCGGTACAAATGATGAAGAAATTGAAGACCCCTTCAGCTCCAGATGTGATATTCAGCAGTCACCTTCATTCTTTCTTTCGCTTTCCCTTTCCCTCTGCTGTCTCCCTCCCTCTCTGCCGTCACCCTCTGTTTTTCTCCTCCCCTTCCTTCATAGCCGGACGATGAAGAAATTGAAGAACCCCTTCAGCTCGCTTCTCCAAATAACTCCAGATACTGCTGTGACTCTCGTTCTTTCTTTTCCCTTTTCCTTTCTCTCTGTATTCTCCTTCCCACTCAGTAAAAGACACACAGAAATTGATGGTATGTTTCTCCCTTTCCCCTAAATCTTGTCTTTGTGGCTAAAAAAGAAAACAAGAATGCATGGGTGGCCGACTCTCTCTGTTCTTGTTGCTGTTTATGATTTGACCGGTTCATATCTGAGTCAAATCCAAGAATTTGGCCGGTATCCTTCTACACGGTTCTAACTCGGTCAATATCGACTGATTTGGAGCGATTCAAATTGGATATGGTATAATCAGCGTTTCGGGCATCAGTATCGGAACGGTAGGGACTGTTCGGGTTATGACTCGGCCGGGTTGGCGAACCATGGTATATAGTCAGATAAACGTTCTCTAAAAGCAAGGCTTTATGCTTACCCCAGACTACTTTAAACCAGGGCACTTTAGAATAAGTTTGAACAAGCTCACTTATGGCACAATCGACTGTGTAACCTCCATTTAAACAAGGCAACCAGTAATGAGTCTTCAAGACCAGAATTTGGCAGTACATGAGGCCCCTTAGGATGCCATACCACAAGAAAGTGGTTTTGTCATTACAAACAATCAAACTGGGTACATTCCTTTGCAACAGGCCTCAATTTAAGAAGCCTGTGCCAATTCCAAGAAAACGAAGGCTTAGCTATAACATTTAAACACAGGATAATCTATTTACACATATTATTGTATCTGTTACCAGAAGTTCTATCACTGATCAGTTGTGTCATTTGAGATCTTGTTATTTCACTTTGCTAATGTAGAAACTTTGATAACTCACAGAGTATGGCACTCCTGGTGCCTCTCTCTCATTTTATCCGTCAGAAACTGAACAAACCATTTGTCTTTGTGTGTTTGGAATAACGAAACTGAACAGGACTGAACGAAGTAATGTCATCGGGAGCTACTTAAAGCTATTGACATAATCTGGAAGTTATATCAGGGTCAACAGACAAATCTCAAACTACATGGTAAATAATCCTGTCACACTAACTTGAGCATCTGAATTAAGTTTCAATAAACCATGAGGTGGTTTTTCTCAGACTACAGCACAACATGATAACTTCTTTGGATTTGACAAAACATATCGCATCAAATAACAATCCGAATCACCTCTAAAGTGGGAGCTGCTTAATCAGCCAGAAATTCCAAACTATTCTAATAATCGATCAACCTGCCATACTATGTTGTCCATGCCCCAACTTACATTTCAAAAACGGCTGTGATTCCTCACTAATCATAGAAACCAACAGACCACTACTGATATGAAAACATGAATATGATCCTTTGATGCTCTGTGATTTGAGAAAATCAAGGGACAAACAATGCTTTCCCAAGGGAAGGCCAAGAAATCCTTATAGCTGCGTGTTGCTTAGATCATCATAGCTTTGTTATAATCTGCTCTTGTGATAAAAGTCCCTTGAACTTTTGAAAGCCCAAGAGGAGAGAGGCTGTTGTGTTCGGGAATACCTTCAAAGAGCAAGTTATTTCTCTGATATGGTTTCTAAGAAGGCACTCTGGTATTTGGTATCAGAGCCATACCCTTGTTCTGTCAACTTTATCATCTGTTATTTTGCTTGAATATTGTGAGTGAATATTATACTAATATGCAATGGTTAGAATTACATAGTAACTATAATGCTTGGTATGAACATATTCGTGATCGTATCTTTGAAGGTAATCATTGGTGTGCTTATGATAATTTTACTAAAGAAAATTGTTTGCTCTTTATAGATATTTATGAAAAAGAACAAAAAGATGCTGCTGAGGTTTTACATCCTATGTCTTATACTATAGTTAGTAGACAAGTTAGAATTGATATGCTTTATCATCGTCTTTCTGTTATTCAGCGAGAAGAGTTAGCCAAACAAGAATCAGAAAAGAAAAAGAGTAGTCGTGTTGTAATTACCCAAGCTCTTAACGTTTTTCGTATTTAATACTTGTTTTATGGCTTCTTCTTGTTCATCTGCTGTATCTATGTCTAGTGGACTTTCATTAAATAAAACTAATAGTAGTAAATTAGATTATCTCTATGAAGTATCTATTGAACCCGAGGTGGTTAATCCTACCTCGTTGCCTCTTATTAATCCTTATACTGTGTTTACTAAAAAGTCTTTCTCTCCTTCACGGGTCATTAAATCTCTAATCCAATATCATCCGAAAGGAGTAAAGGAATATATTCAAGCTTCCAAAATTGATCAACATCCAATCCCTGCTACAAAAAAGGAACAGTTCATAACTCTGCATATTCCGGATGATTTTCCTTTGCAGTGGAGACAACAAGGATATACCCACATATATTTTGGAGCTATAAGGATCTCCTTATCATTCCATGGACGAAAGGGACTCCCTGTAGTTGCTCGAGTAGCACTACTAGACACTAGATTTACACAATATCAGCATGCTTGTATCGCAACTGTTGAAACAACTTTAAATGCTGGAACTGTGTTTGTCACCCTTTTCCCTAATTTTAATATGTCTTTAGCAGAGAGCCCCATCTTCTTGATGCTCTCAAAGTACAGGTTCAAATTGTTGGTGTAGACCAAGTTCAAGATGCGATTGCAGCAACTCTCCATTACCAAATGGTGTATAGAGTCCAGAATCATGCTCTTGATCTTAAGGTTCTTGGAAGTGAAGATGCTCTTCTTATTCAAGTGGATGAGAAGAAATCAACATCCTGCACGCATGTTCCAAGACAGATTTCTATGTCAGACCTAGTCCAATTATTACCCAATAGTTGGATTACTGATTATGAAAGTTTACACACCCAGGCCAATGAACCTCTTGAGTCATCCAACTCAAAGATTACAAAGACAATTGAAGGGAGAACATCTATCTCTTTTGATCATTCTCATTTGAAATCTTCTCTAAAAGCACTTCCTTCTATTTTACTTGCAGAAATTCCAATGGACCTACCAACAAAAGAAAACAAGGCATTTGGTTGTTATGATGAAAATTATCAAAGAGGTTTTCTCCAAGACATAATTGATCATTTTGATGGAAAAGGAGAAGCAGTCTATCATTTTCAGGATCCAATCTCAGGCCATATTTATTTTGATACTTGTACAAGGTGTGAAGAATGCTATTGGGCAGAACAATTAGAGCTAGATGCTTCTGAGATTTCTTTTTAAAAAAACAAATCCAAACCAATTGATCCGCAGCCCTTTGAGCCTCGACCTTGCAAGCCTAATCCAAAGCCACAAGATCCTGATGCAGACAGCTTTCAAGCGGCTCGTAGTAGTTCTGATGGTTATCAAATTCCCTCTTCATGGGTCTACCAAGTACCCAAAAAAGATAAAATCTTGTATCCCTATTACCAAAAGTGTCTTTATATTCTAGACAAGGAAGCAAGAAACCAAACAAAGAAGATTCAGAAAGAGAACAAGCCATCACACAAACCACTACCTAAGACACCAGAGCTCAGCTCTCAACCTATTCCTTGTTTCATGTTTCAGGAAACTGATTTCCCACCTTTGGAATCATTTGTTAAAAATGGTTCTAAACATACCCCAAAAATCCAAAATGCTGTCCCTGTTATTCTCCCAACTGGAGAATCTGCTACCACATATATTTCTTATGAAATCCTCAATTGGCAGACAGAAAACTCCTTGGTTCAGAATTCAGCTCTCACCTCTATCCACCAGAATGTTTCAGAGGTATCCCAACAGGTAAGTACTCTTGGTACTTCGGTTAATCATTTGTATACTTCAGTAAATTCTCAAAAGAAAGAAGTATAAAAAATGATTAATGTCCTTGAACAAAGGCTTGCTAGCCTTAAATATGAGTCACCCTTGAATTCGTCTTCTTTAGCAAATTTTGTTTTAAATCAAGAAAAGGAGACCAAGTTTCTTCAAAGACAAATTGCTACTTTGAAAGAAATAGGAGAAGTTCCAAAATATGATGTTGGCCCATCAGAACCTCCTCCATAGGTAAGTTCTGGGTTTGGAGCAATTCCTTTAAGGAATTGGCCTACCCCTTTTTATTTTGGAAATGTTACTACTCCTAATCCTTCAGTCTTCTTCCCAGATCAACCACAACCAGCTTCAAAGAAACCTTTTGATATTGCTGAAGTCCTTCGCGAATATCGAAGAAATAAAAAAGCTCAGGCAAAGAAAGAAAAGGAAAATCAAAAAATTGAAGCTGAACAAAAGAGGCAAGAAGAAGAAAGACAGAGAAAACAAAAACAGGTTGTACCAGAAACTTCTTTGATGCATACAGTACAATCTAATCCTTCTTTTCCTGTTCAACAGGAACAAAAGGCGATTGAATCTACTAAAGTTTATGAAAATCCTTTATCTTCTATGCTAGAGGATCTTCATCAAGATTTGATTCCCTGCCTTACTACTTCCAAAGCTGACACTAGTTCAGATCAGTCTCAATGCTCAAATATTGAGGATGAAAGCCCTAAGGATACTTCACAATCTTCTGAATCTGAATCAGATTATGAATCCCCAGGTTCAAAAGAATTCTCTGACGAAGAAAAGGAAGAAATTCCTTTTATTCTTATGAATTCTGAAGTTGTTGAAGAACCAGAATCCGAAGCAGAGGAAGAGACATCAACCAACAGGCCTCCTCCAAGACAAGATTTTCCCAAAGCAAAGGGAGTACAATTATTTTCAATTGATGATATTCCTGCTGGAAAATGGGAAGCAAAATTCTAAGAATTTCATGCTTGGATGACTGCTCAAAATCTTCATGAAGAATCTCATTTTGAAATTCTCTCAACCTTTACTGCTCATTTTTCAGGAATCCTAAAAGATTGGTGGACTAGCCTTGGCGATGCTGACAAAATGACTTTCTTGACAAGACAAGATTTTTCAGAAAATATAAACATCCTTCATTTGATGTTTATTGGAGATGTCAAAGAAAGCAGAGAAACTAAGAGAAAAGAGTTTTTTCAGATGAAATGTTTATCTTATGATCGGAAAGACATAAACAAGCATTTTAAAAGAATGACTAAACTTTTTTATACTCTTGGTGCAGATATCAATCTCAAACAAGCATTTATCAGCTCCCTGCCAAAGTCACTTGCCGAAGGAGCTGGGATATATATCCATAATAAATATGGATCCATCCTTAATCTCACAACAGGACAAATGAGACAGGTAGTGTTATTAGCTCTTGATGATCTATGTCATAACAGAAAGGTTATCCGAGAATATCTCAAAGGAGATGTTTGTCTTGATCAAGCTTGCAAGAAGCCCGAGCTTATTATCAAAGGAAAGTGCAAAGCTTGTGGACCTTTTAAGAAAAGGAAAAAGTTAAAAGATTCAAGACATTCAGCAAAAGCTATAAACAATTTTCAAAAAGACCTTTCAGGAAAAGATGGAGATTTTTTAAGAGAAGAACTAAGCAGTTCAGAGGAAAGAAAGGATCCAAATGTTTTGTTTGTGGAAAGCTAGGACATTTTGTAAAAAATTGTCCTCAAAACCAAAATGGAGTACATCTTATTTCAGAAATTCAGAATGAGTTTAATTTACAATTTTCTAATTTAGAATCTGAATTTTCTGAACAAGAAGAACAAACTGACTCTACTCTTTTAGCTTTACAGGTGCCAGAAATCCTCATGGCAAGACCTAAGGAACATGGAAAAAGGCCCATATATCCTCAAGCACTTGTTCATCTTCTTTTGGGCAAATATTCTACGCCTATCCCATTAATTGCCTTCTTTGATACTGGAGCTACTCTATCTATCATGAAAAAAGATGTTTTACCAGACTATTTTTGGACCTCTTATGAGAAGGAATTTACTGGAGCTGATGGGAAATCTTTTTACACAAACTTTATTACTAAGAATCCCATTACTCTTAAACTTCTTCCAGACTGTACCATTACTACCCAATTCCTAGGAGCTAATCTTGATTCTGGAAAAGATCTTTTACTTGGCTTTGATGTTTACAGAGAAGACAAATTTTTTATTACAGCCAGA
Source organism: Coffea eugenioides (assembly GCF_003713205.1). Classification (NCBI taxonomy): domain Eukaryota; kingdom Viridiplantae; phylum Streptophyta; class Magnoliopsida; order Gentianales; family Rubiaceae; genus Coffea; species Coffea eugenioides. The sequence goes on from NC_040035.1 coordinate 8,584,071, forward strand.
GGGATCAGATCAAAAAAGATTTTCAAATATTTTATAGAAATCCCTAATCTTTATTTAATAGAGGATGAAACCTCTATTTCCTTAGAAGAAAGACTCAAGAAATTTCGTGAGAAAATTATCAGAGAGTCTTGTGCTTCTAACCATCAGGAGTTTCTAAAAAAATGTGATCATCCATTGTGGGAAAATTCTGATTTTTATATCCATCTTCCTTTCAAAAAGAATGAGGATATAAATCCCACAAAAGCAAGTCATTCTGGAATGAATCCTGAGGATACTAAACTTGCTGATCAGGAATGCCAAGAACTCTTGAAATATGGTTTGATTGAAGTCTCTGATTCTCAGTGGGCATGTCAAGCTTTTTATGTCAACAAGAGATCAGAACAGGTAAGAGGGAAAATGAGGTTGGTAATTAATTATCAACCCCTTAACATTTTCCTACTTGATGATAAATTTCCTATTC